>NC_052507.1:31405447-31532678 GCF_014356525.2 Nilaparvata lugens
AGTACTCGCAAGTAACTGATCAAAGGTATTGATGCTGCGCAGCCTCACATTATTGTAGTCCGCAAGTAATCAGCTCCACAAGGGAAACTCAGGATGAATTAGAGCATATTCTCTGAATCTTGGAAATATATATAGTTTGGGAGAGTGTTTTCAAAATAGCCACAGATGAAACCGTGATCTCTAGAGTTCGTGAATCATATATTCGGCTTCCACTATCAATTAAGTATTCAGAAGAATAAAATTTTCATAATTAGTGTCTCTAAGCTGATTTTCAGCTAATTGACAAACTTGAATTGGAACCCTTCCAAACTCTAAACCCACTCTTCTATCTAACAAATTAGAAGCTTTCTTGAGAACTTGAGAAACGTTCTCAAGAACGTTTTGAAACATGAAGTGAACCATAAATTATTGTATAGCCCTCCTATCACATACAATTGCTATATGCCTTAGTTGAACCTGTAGGCCTTTACAAGATTTGAGCATGATATTCTGGCAAATAGTTTTCAGAAAAGTTGTCGGAATCCCTATTCTTGGTATATTCGGCGTATTTTGAAGCCATATTGACACAACATTAATGAAACTGAGCTAAACCTGTGAATCAAATTTGAACATTTTCTGTCAAAAAAGTCTTGAAAATGCAAAAGAGTCGGGAGAAATTCAGTTTTTGGACTTGGGTGTGAGTCAAGACATTAACTGAACATATCACTTTTAGTTATTAAATAAATAATCATTCTATTTGTTCGCGGACTAGCCTTACAAATACAGAGTTGAATAGAGATACATGCATACACACTGAAAATAACAACACACTGGAAACTGACATCCAACCCTCCTACTTGTATAATTATGAGTACAGCCAGGAGAATGGCATTGAGTGAATAAATTCATTTCTTGAGAAAAATTTGACTGCTAATCGTTATTTTAAATAACGAAAAGTGATATAATGATAAACAATTCGTGATGAAATACAACATTAAAGAATATTTCTTTTAGATTTGAACGTTTTCGGATCTGTAGATTATTTTGTAGTTCTGCTAATGAGTTGATGGATGATCAAATAAGCTCCATTATTCCACTTCAGATCCAGATACAGACTTATCTCAAATCGTTTATCATGCCCCGAAATTTTCCGGATCACATAGAAACAATCGTATATGCACACTCTTGAGAACTATGAGAACAATTTGGAACGCTTAAGAAATTGTTAAAATTATTAATTGCTCATACTATGGTGTATTCTTTCCTGAGCTGAACTTACTATTTCCTTAATTAATCATATCATGGAATTGTTGAAATATGATTTGCGTACAGTCACAGTTGCAAGAATGATGTAAATGAAAGTGGGAAACTTTGATGAATATCAATCAATGAAAACTAGCGTTGAGATTTTGCAACAAGTTCTAATGAATGAACTGGGTCTACATCGCACACCTCATTTTAACCCATCTAGCAATTTATAATTCGAGGTCAATTGAAACGGCACAGAACAATTATGTCGATCACGAAGGGTGCTGGATCATTCATCCCCTGAAGCATTGTGTCAAAAATAAAAGTGACGTCACAGGGACGTTGTAACTTGTATTCCTCTGTTTTATTCCCGACGACCGGGACGGGACACCACCCAACCGGTGGATGACGATTGTTTGAGAAGACGATAGTTGTTTCTTCCCTTGCCCATCATATTATCAGTTCGCTTGTTTCCGGAATAATTGCGATGAGGGTGTGTTGTGGTGGGGGGGGAGAGGTTGTTTTGGGCGAAAGGGACACGGTGAGAGAGCAGAGAAGTGAGTCATTGATCCCTGTACGGTGTTGGGGTGCCGTCAGTGTTCTGTGTTTACAGTGTTGTTGAATGAGCCAGGAGACTTTGGCACACACTGATGCCACCCTTAGGCTAGCACCTTCCCTTATTCCTCCTCTCTACACCAATCATCACCACAACCCGTCAGCTCTATCACGTGACCTAGGAACGTCAATGTACAAGATCAGCAAGTTAACATAGATAAATAGTGTAAAGAGACAGTTCAGAAAAGGACGTCTCAATGTCCGGCTATATGTCCTGCAAATTGATGACGTCACGAATCGACTTGAAGATCAATTGGAAAATGATAATGATGGTATTTGTTGATTAAAAGGCAATTTGTGAGTTCAATAGGCTAGCAAAATAGTAAATATTATCATCTTCACAACTAAAATGATAAATTCATAATATAGTTATATTCTCATTGGGCTGGTAAAAGTCAGCTGACTCTTGAGGATAAACGAGAAAAATTTTTGTGACGCTCTGTCTTCTTCTTGTTCCGAATCGTCCCTGACTGGCTGTGATACCGATACGTGAATTGATCTCAACTATTTTTTGAATGTTTTCTCAATGTAAATTATAGTTGGAGCTAAAAAATTAGAGACTCAAATGATATAAAGAGTAAAATCAAAGTTGAATTTAGTTTGCTCAATAATCTATCGCGAATGTAAAGCTAGTAGGCTAGCCCAGCACGTTGAATTGAACTAAAAGCAAAAAAATTAATTTCACTCCCAAACGAAAATTAGACGAAGGGCACGTGAGTGATAGATTTAGTGGCCACTAGTTTTTAAGTCAGGCAGTTAAATTTATCAAAAAAAAGTCGTTACATGAGACTTGATAATACAAATTTTCTTGTGCCAACTTGTTTGTCGGGACAAATATTCCTATTTAATATTGTCCCAATCGCTTTGAACAAATAATAAGCTACATATCCGATACAAGTGTTCTGGTCTCTTTGAGCATTTCAAACTTGCAGTATTATATATCATCTTGTAAGGTTAAGTTCTGGCTCACCTACGATAGCCTATTGTATTTACCACCCAACTGGCCATTCGAGCAAATAAACGTCAAGGAGGCCCTGAGGTGAGTCAATCATTGAATTTCCATCATTTTATTAGAACATCCCTTACAATAGCATATAAGTTGATCTTTGTTTGTCTTGATTTTGATAATGAATATTGGAGAAATTTTAAGAACTGATATATTATTCCTGCCTTCGAAATAATGGAATTCATTAATATTAGTATTGATGTTGTTACAATCATTAAATTCAACTGGTTTAATCGAATATTGATATAACTAAAAGGTGAATCTTGATTCAAAATACTGTATAAGATTATGCACTGAACGTAAGAGTGGATATTTCTTGAAATCAAAACATCTTTAGGAGCTGATGGATTATATGAAATGAACATCAATAATGTTCAGGGAGTTTTTCTATCAATCAAGTCTAGATCAGACTGATAAAACGTAACCTAAATTTCATTTTCTCATGCTGTGATGAATATTGTGTTTGAATGAATAGCGATGAAAATTCAGTCTTTGCTGGAAAAGTCTAGTTAGCGAGTCACTTTTGACTTACTAGAGCTCAAGGTAGTTTTCTGTCTGTATTGTCGACAAGAACTTTGGAGAGAATTGATCAATCAGTCAAATTTTGAACACAAATTCTCCGAACTTTTTTACAGGTCAAGTTCGTCGGACAACAAAATTGACTCGCTCCTTCGTCCTTTTTCAGGATATAAAAATAACATTGAAAGTGCATAAGAAAACATTTTTGTTTTGATCTATCATTTATCAGCTGGAATTATTTGCATGATATTTCTGTAATGTTTCCATTCATTTAAAGAAGCTGATGCTATTATTTGGCAGTTGTCACACAGACTGTCAGACAGACAGACTTTATGCGCCGACACATGATTTCAGCTGAATAATGCACAAAATTAATTTATAAGTTCTATATTAACACGCTTCCGTTAACGTCTGTCTGCCTGTCTGAAGCATACACATAAATTAATACTACTTGTGATAGCAGTTGCCATTACACATTTTTTTTGTTCAAAGTGTTATAATGTGATTAGAAGCTACTATTATTAGAAGCTAATGTCCACTAAAACTCGATTATTCAATGTATAACTTTGGTACTGTACTCATTCATTTTATTTTTGTATAATTTATGAGTACCTTAAAATATTGAGATCATTGAAACGGTTTGAGATATCGATGTGCGGGTTTCGCCATTATTTCCCTTTGACAATCTATATCGGAATCATGTATCACATGACAAACTTCACATTTGAAAAAATGAAGTTGGATTCAAATTGAAGCTGGATCTGGAATGAAGTTAGATCCCTATGACGGATCCAAGATGGCGAACAAATGTTCTAAAGCGACAGAAGTTTTTTTCCCAATTATTGGAATAGGATTCTCATGGAACCTACAACTGTAATAATATCATACTTGTAAAATATGATATATTCAGCTGTTTTCATAATAACTCTCACCAACTCTGTATAATTTATTACAAGTTGCGGATTTCAGAGATCAATACAACAGCTCATGAGCGAGTTCTTCAACCCAGGGTGTCTCGAATAGTTTCTGGATAGTTATTTAACGCATTCAATGAAGAATGTGTAGGGATTGGATATTATTTGAAAAAGAAAAGGAAGAGTTCTTCAGGTTGAGACCTCATGCAAGTTTAATCTGAGTGGAAACAGTAGGAGCGATTAAAGTGCCGCAGAAGATCAGTGGAAGTTACACGTGGAAGTGTTTTAGATATTTTTTGGTTTGTTAAGTTTGCAAATAATGATAATTCCTGTTCGTTTAAGATTGGGATTATTGAAACTCCATCCTTCAATTTCATCAAATGGAATATCTCACTACATGATTATATCACTGATTTTTTATAGGCTTTCTAATTATACTATCACGATTTAATTATTGATCATTTTTAAATCACTGCTATCTTCCATGCAACTTGTTCAGTACATCTAGCTCTCCCCCATCATGCTCGATTGAAGAAAATCGTGATCTTCAATAAGTAAAAACAAATATAACTTAATATTCTCCACAGTTGCTATTTCAGTTCTCTTCGGAAATTGCAGAGTGGAAGTCGAATCGATTCCACTTTTTAAGAGAGTTGAAAATAAGGAAAGTGTTTGGTGGATGGGATAAGGCATGTGGCGATGGAAAGGAAAGTGGTTATTTGGTTGAGAGAAGTGCTAGAATTCACCCACCACAGGCGCAATCAACCTTGTCTCTAGACAATTTACACCCTTTTCTATCACCTGCTAGAGTTATGACAGTTGGTTGTGGGCGTGCGTGAGTGCGCGCGTTCGAGCGAGAGAATTGCATGAGAGAGCTTAGTTTTGATATTTGACAGCGTTACGCTCAACCCTGAAAAACTAATTTATTCACCCCGCAGCGCCCTGCCTTCCAAGTTTCCCCCATTAAGGTGTAAACAAACCCTCAACTTTGAAAGAAAGACATTGCCTCTACATCTCACTTACTTTTTTCCTGATTACTTTTTCCGGATCATCTCATAGATTTTCATGCTTGACGTCAAACTATCCTTGTCGGCACTGGATTATAGAACACAAGGGATCTCAACTCATCACGAACAATGATCTCTTTCATAAAAGCAACATTTCATCCCCTTCACAGAAAAAAAACTATGGAAGGAAATGTATCGTCATGAATAACGAGAGCCAACCAATTGGTAACATGTGATACCAATTTATGATTCAATACGTGATAGCATTAATTGAAATAATTCTATTAATAAGCTTTAGGATTCTTTTTTTGAAAAAAATAAATTAATGTGAGACTCATCATGCCCAAGTTAAAATTGACTTTCATCAAGAAATTTGGATCGGAAACATTCCAGCAGATTCTATTGATAGTAATTCCGTGATGTTCAAATTAACAAAATGATTATAGATATAGAGCACAATTCATTGAATCATCTCATAATGAGGTTCCTTTGATTTCGATCCAATAGGATGTAATGAGAATTCTATCATCCGGTTGAAAAATTAGTCATTCATCCATTATAACTTGTGAAGCTGTATTTGGATATACCACGTTGATAGTGATTTTCATATGAAATGCTTCTTGGGTGCCCAACAGTGATACTATGATCCCTATCATGCAAATGAATTTGCTGAAGTTGAAGGCTGTCCGGCTCGCAAATATAATGGGGTTTTAGCCACAGCTTTAGCTCAGTGATAAATGCATGAGTAACTTCATAATAATGGACCTTGGAGGGTCTAGACGACTGATATAAGTCTTACCGCCGCTCTCTTGAAGATGTTGTAGAATACCAAGAAAGGAATCGAAAAGATAGTCGTTGACTGTTTAATGTTATTTTTGTGAATAACGGTTTGCCTGGCTTGGCTGCAGTCGGTAAAGCATGAGTAAAGAATTAGACAACTATGGTTGTGGTTCCTAGAATACAACTTAGACAAAATTTTTATAGGCTCGCCCAGGAGCTCTAGCAATTCTCTGCTCTGGGACAATTTATATAAATCTCTGGAACGTATTATTTCCAAAGATTCGATTATCAATGCTAAATATCGCTGACTAAACCAACTTATTTGTTGAAGAATAAAGTCGGATGGTAATTTTCTTAATATTTCAATACTGGTAACACGATAAATAAACATGAGATTGGTCATGCATGGAAGTGGGGGAATAAATAAAGGATACACCATAAAAAAATTGATACATATATTGTACAGGAAAATATCAACGAACAAATAAATGTAGAAATATATAGAGCAACAAGCAAAAATAATAAAAATGAGAGCAAATATATCAAAAATAAAATATCACAGATTAGCTCACTAGTTCTTTAGCACGAAACGTTACCATGTGCTTTTAATCATATGCATTTATTCTATGCAGCTCAGATATCGACTTGCTGCTGATTGTCGATTTAAAAATCTCACTATATATCTCCTTTCCAAAATACATAAAAATAATCAATTGATAAATCATAAATCTCAAATATAATAATATAAATAGATCTCAGTATATTTCTTAATATATATCTCTCAGGGCTTAAGGTTCGGCCTCTGGTGGAAGTAGATAAATTAATTTATCAAGTGAACAAGAGCAACATTTACATCTTTACAATTTGCTAACAAAATTAAAGATTGAGTGAGCATTTATTCATTATAATATCAAATTTAAATATTTCTTTAATCTGTGTATCCTTAGAAATATACATTTGATACAATTCATTTAACTAGTAATATATGTTTCTTTGTATCTTTTAAGACTTGCACAAGTTTTATAATAATTTTTAATATTTATAACCTTTTCGACGAGCTAGCTTTTTATATTTTTGTTTCACTCGAAGCACTGAGGGCGCCCTAAATTTATATATTTCGATAATTTATCACTCACGTGCTGAATTTTCACAAGACGATGGTGGCGATCCAAATTTCCTGGTCGTCCTGGGTTTTTTGGTGGCTGAAGTCGTCTTCTCCAAGGGAATAAATAAATATATAATGACTTACACTCTAATACAGCATCACTAAGTCTTATACAAATGAATTAATGAATTTAAACTTTAAGTCTTTCAAATGAACAATTCAACAAAGGGACTAGTGCTCTATCAAATTTAGTGGCGTTCCATGGTGGCGTCTGGCAGGCAAGTGGGTAAGTCCTACCCTTATTTTCTACAATCATACTTCCGACTTACAAATTTGCATACATTTAAATATTCAGTTACTACACCATTAAAAAGATCAAATAGTTCATGCCAATCTGCTAAATTATTACCTATATCTTAGGTATAATATTTTATAATTACTCGAACCATATCCGATACATGAACTGAGTAGTGATAACTTATAAATTCTTATCATTTATAAAAATATTCATAGATAAATTTGAATCAGCTCGCTATTGCTGCCCATCGACTACTGTATTTTGATTGGTTCATGCAAAATTCACAAATATATCCATGCACCTACTGAAATATCCTACTTACTCAATATTTTTATTTATTTTTTGGTGGTTTATATACGTTCATTACGAATAATAAATATTTTTGAAATTTATAAGTTGTTTTTCCCTCTACAACAAGTAGCACTGTGCTTACCAAATCCTCTAGTTGAATACTATTTGTTTACAACAAATTTTTGCCAAGGTGTCTGGCTAGATTTCACATTATATGGCTTGATCGATTATTAGGTTGCCGACCAGTAGGTATTATAGCCTTACCTCAAAATTTCAATACTCTATATAATATAATAAATACCAAATAAAATTCTTTTTTGTTCGGCTGTTCTCATTTTAGCCATGGTACCCGTTATTATCTAATCTTTCACTTGTTGCTATCGCACTTGGCAATAATAGAGCAGCTGTTTGCTCAAGACCTATAAAAATTCTTTCAATTAGCGATTTTGCTTGCTTATCAAAATTTAATACGTTACAACTGGTATACAGTAACCATGCATCCAATCAAGAATAATGAAACTCAACTATTATTTTTCTAATCGAGTCACAAAACGCTTAGCATGAATATTGGTATGCACCAATTTATCCTTTCGAACTTCTTTATTACTCATGACGCCAATTCTCAAAGATCTCTGGAACGTTATGTGATGTATAGCAGACTTATTATAATAATATTATCAATAAATATTTGCTGACTAATGAATGTAACTATCATCGAAGGATGATAGATAATAGTTGCTCAAAATAAAACTAATTTTTAATTATTCATTAATTGCATATGTTGCACAATTATAATGCTTGGTACCAAGACAGCTCAGACTGTATATCACGAGATGGATTTGGTCAAGAATAGATATTTTAAAAAATTTTTGTATGCTGACTAAAACACAAATAATATCCCCATGAATAAATGCAACAATAAAATATATCAATGCGAAAAAGCTTTCCAATATTTCCAATATCACAGGAGTTATTATCATTAACAATGATATTTGCTATTACAAAATATTTTTCAATACTGATATATGAATTCGGATCGGTTCAGAATTTAGCAAATTAGAACATGTTCAATTCATAGATTCGATAAATATATTTCAACCAATTAAATATAATCCATCAAATGATTGCTTTAAATCTCAGGGGTATGAATTCGTGCTATGCATGGAAATAAGATTCCTGCAGATTTCAACATGTATTTATGAAAAGAGTTCTTGCGAAACATGTTGCGAAGTATTCAAGCTTGAATGAAAATTTATATAGCGCTTTTAAATAACTCCCCAATTCACTATAAAGGCCTTATTAATGAGCTCATTAAAAAAAATAGTGAATTCGTATGGCTTTTGTTGGTGAGGAGTCCCTTGCGGGAAGGTCCCACCGCCTGAATATATAATTTAAGCCATCAATGGGCCTTACGACTGTCATACTTCAGCCGGGACCGACAATTTAACGTGTCCATCCGATAACACTTATAACTATCACTCACTCAATAGACGGTCGCTGAAGTTCTCGATGAATAATTAATTATCTCCAATGAAAAATTAGCCAAATCCATTTTACTCTGCTGGGCTAAGGTATAGTCCAGATCATGAATAATTTTTCTATCAGTATTAGCTTCTGAATGGGAATATTTTACAGTTAAGAACTCATAATATTCACTGAGTTCACATGTAATCAAACAGTTAATATACATAAATAATTTGACTTTAAAAAATGGGCTGGCTTGTTAATTTAAAATAATTGAAAAGGAACCCGATTTTCTGATGCATCTATTATTCCACGAAATCTCAAGCCAGAGAGCTGTGTTTCTAGAAAATTTTCACCTTCTTGCTCTGAAATTTGTAAGCCCTCGCCTGATTGGTTTCCAGGTCTTTGTAAGACGTTATATATTATGATTGGCTATTCAAGATTCAGGGTTTCCTTAGCTTTTTGTTATACAACAAATACATAAAAAATAATTATTATTAATTATTAACATTTATTGTAGGTTACTAAATTGTATAGTAGGCCATAAGAATTATAATAAAAAGAATCTTATTGAACAATGATGCAAAAACTGTAAAAAAATTCCATACATTGATCTCTATATTATATACACTTGTTTTTGTAGCTTTTTTGATACCAATGAATATTCGAAGTATCACAATAATTAATGCCTTAATTTACATACCGTTCCCTAACATTTAATATTCAGTCAGGGCGCAAATGTCATTCCGTGGTCATTTTTTAGTAACAGCTGTGGAAGATGTCTCAATTTCTTCGTAAGGTCCAGCATAATGAGGATCGTGATGATGATAAGTCGAAATCACAGGGGAACAACACCTTGGAACCAAAGTTTTCAGGGTTTTGCTATATCGCTTGTATTTCAATAGCCGTTGAAGATATTCAACTTTTTCTCAAACGAAGATATTTTAAAAATCTTCCTCTTCAATTTTTGTTCTTTAAAATTTTCCTCTAAAACGAATATTTTTTTAGTTATAACCTTCAAAAGCTCAAAAAGACTTTTTTTCTAAATTTATTCAAATTTCATTCCATTTTTTGTACAAAAGAGACAGATAAATTTTGAATCGATGAAATTTATAACGATTTTTAAACTTTGAAACGATATATCTTCATGCGCTGTACGTCAAAAAATGAGTTCTCCAGCGCCCTCCAAAGAGAACCCTGCATGATTTCTGGTGCGCTTTTCCATATGCATGAGGTAACAAGCTAGAACTATAAAATCGATTTTTTCATGACTACTTCAAGATAGAGACTTGGAAATGGTTTCAATCTCTTCGTTACAACAAGACAAATGAGAATATGGATGATGGAAACAACGAAAATGATCATTGAAAAATACAAGATGGCGGTCACTATTGACAGAAATTTTTATATCGCTTGTTATTCAGTTGTTGTGAGAGATATCGTATTGGTTCTATCACCCAAGTGGTGAGAATCAACCAAACAATGATGTTCGAGAGAATCATCTAATTTCAACCACTCAATCCATCATTTATTCAACTACAAAAACTTGAAACATACATTTTTTGTGTCTGCCAAGAACAAATTACACCATTTTTCATAATTTTATTTCTGACAAAGAATTTAGACTAGTGTATAATCAGATCTTTTCGTTGATCTCTTATCGCTTTATCGATAATAGCTGTACCTCTTATCAAAAAGGAAGATTCAATTCTACCTTGACAAGGCTGATCGTTTTCAGTTTGCTAATTCTTTCTAAGATGATTTATTTGATTTGATTATTACATTGTGTGTCTCACGTGACATCACAAACTCTAAATGATCTAATCTTAGAAAAAATTTCTATATTTTTTTATTTTGTGAAAAGTCCAGCTCTATTTTACTTTCCTTGCCCTATTACCATAGGTAAGGAAAGTATTGCTTTCCAAAAAAAATTAAGGTACCCTAATTTCAAGTTTTCCATACGTTTCAAGGCCCCCTGAGTCCAAAAACATGATTTGTTGGTTGGTCTGTGTGTGTATGTATGTATGTGTGTGTGTGTGTGTGTGTGTGTGTGTGTGTGTGTGTGTGTGTGTGTGTGTATGTGTGTATGTCTGTGAACACAATAGCTCCATTCCTAATTAACCGATTGACTTGAAATTTCAAACTTAAGATCCTTATACCATGAGCATCCGACAATAAGAAATTCAATAAAATTCAATTCAAGATGGCGGAAAAAATGTCGGATAATTACTAAAAAACCATGTTTTTCACGGTTTTCTCGGAAACGACTCTAACGATTTTCTTCAAATTTATACCATGAATAGCTTTTTATAAGCCCTATCAACTGGCATGAGTCTCATTTCTGGGGAAATTTCAGGAGCTCCGTAATATTCTTGAGAAAAATGGCGGATAATGACTAAAAAACCATGTTTTTTACGGTTTTCTCGAAAACAGCTCAAACGATTTCCTTCAAATTTGAACCATGTATTCATAAGCCCTATCAACTGACATGAGTCTCATTTCTGGGAAAATTGCAGGAGCTAAGTTATCTTGAGAAAAATGGCAGTTACTAAAAAACTATGTTTTTCACGATTTTATCGAAAACGGCTATAACAATTTTTTTAAATTCATACCCTGTATAGTTATTCATCAGCTCTTCCAACTGGCATGAGTCTTGTTACTGGGAAACTAATGGGGGGTCCAACCCATCCTTTAGAAATGGACTTTGTATCCTCCTTCTCGTGCATGAGGTAGGTTGAGCAGTTTATAAAAAGAACACAGTCATAGTCAAGATATTTCATCTGTAGAACAGCTGTTTTGACGACTTAAAAAAAAATCATCGAATTTCACAGTTTACACAAAGGAAAAAGTACTCTGAAAACAATTATATACACAATAGCCGTCAGGCTCGCTTCGCTCGCCGTATCCATCTAGCCAGGGGGCTCCGCCCCTGGACCCCCGACTGGAACGTCCAAGAATGAGATCAGCAGGCTCGCCTCGCTCGCCTGCATTTTTCATTTGAGCATTTTTATCATATGTTAGGACGATCCAGTCGGGGATCCAGACTAAACGTCTGGCTAAACGGATATGGCGAGCGAAGCGGCTAGTAATATAATATTCCCAGGGATAGCTCTGATTGAAGTAGCAGCGATCAATCAATTTTTCCGCGATAAATGCATTTCAATCTTCAACTTGGTGCCAACCTAACAAAGTCAACTCAACTTAATGCCAACCTTACAAAATTATTAATTTAGTTACCAGTTAAATGTTTCGAAGAAGTACTCCCTCTAGATTATAGTTCCATATTAACATATGGTATGGACATTTTTCAATTATAAGAAGAATATACATGCTGAAAGACGAACTTTAAACCCTTTAAAACCACCCTTAGAGTTAAAATATTGCAAAAATATTTCTTTGTGCGCCTCTAAAGGGCCTACTGAACATACCTACCAAATTACGTTTTTGGTCCGGTAGATTTTTTAAATTCTACCAAAGCCGTTATAATCGTTTATGACATCCATCATACAAACAAAAATTGCTTGCTGAATATAACTAATTAATATAGTCTCGTCACTGTCATAGAATTTTGTATCCGAAAAGATGCTCTCCCTCGATGAAAATGTTATTATATATAGGACCGTTTCAAGTTCCATTCAAATACCTCTTTACAATACTTATTTACCCAAAAATCATTGTCAGTAAGTGTAATGATTAGTTGCGTTGCTATCACCTCAGTTTGAACAACACATTCAACTCTGTTGAAATATACATTCAACTGCGTATTTTAAAAAGCAATCAAAAGTTAGCAATGCCTTATGGTGTCACCACGTTGCTCTTATGCACTCATCTTGACATCAGGGAATATTTTTATTGAATCATGACATGTTTTCAAATTATTTTGCTAATTGTTATAACCAGAGCGGTTGATTTCCTATCCTTCCCTCTTTAGTTTTAAACAAACGATGGAAATTTCTGTTTCAATGAGCTGCTACTTGGATGATCAATTTTTCCTCTAAAGTTATCTTAGACTCAGCTCAAATTTTTGTATCACGGACCTACTATTCGCTAGGAGCATCTTATGATTTGCCCTCTGTCGGTAATAAATGAAGAAATTAGGTCACAGCTTGGCATGAAAATGATTGAGTCTAATCATTTGAATTATTAATTGATGTGTTGGAAGTGCTCTGTTGAATAGTAGACTGAATGCAGCGAATTTTGTGGAATATTGGACGGGGCTTATGAGTCGACCTCGACTTAATCCAATGACAATATGACGATATTTCTCGTTGACAGTCAACAAATTAACAGTGATCATGTTATTTTTGCTTTTGCTTGATGCAATATTGAAAATAGAATTCCAAATCAAGTTTATTTGGAATTGGTAGACTCTGGTATCCATGGATCTCTTGCTTATTCTGGAATTTCTGGCATAGCCTATAGCTTAAGCTGGTTCACACCGAAGTTATTGACAAAATGTTGATAAATTAATCCTTATAGATTCTATTAGATTGAACGGAACTTGACTAACACATATGTTCATCAAATGTTTACATTTTGTTAATAACTCTGGTGTAAATGCAGCTTCACTTTTCGTTTCACTTATTCAAAAGTGTAAAAGCAGCCAATCCACTGATTCTTTCTTTCATGGAAGTCCATTTATATAATATAAGAGTCCATTCATTATAATTAGTCTAACATTTAATGTGGCTGATTTCTCATGTCCTAAACTTTACTACCATGAATATCAAAGTGGGAATTTCTAAGTGGACATTTCAATGTTAATTTGAATAATTCTGAATAGAGTTTATTCAATCACTTTGATTAATGACTACCATTGAATGATTTCTTTCTTCGATCTTAGCTTGAAACTAAAAGCTTAGGAATGAAAATTCGAATGTAAATTAACATGTAACTTGATTTAATTTCTATCTAAATTGAGAACTCAGTATTTACTTGTGATTCATTAATATGAATAGATATTCATTGATATAATATTATATCAATAGGTTTGTCTTGTGTCATGTAATGACATCAATATCGGGGACCGAGCTTCGCTCTGGAGTACAAAATCAAATGTATTACGAAAGGAGAAATTTCTATCTAATGTTCTATCTAATCACAGTAAATTATTGAGATTAATTCCCAGAGGAATGCAAAAATTTCCCTCACCAAGGCCCGGTTGCACAAAAGCCTGTTGAATTTGAATCCTGATTAATTTCACGTGAACCATATCAGAGAAGACCATTTCAAGAAGATGGATCTCCTGGAATTCATCAGGATTTGAAATAATCCGGCTTTTTTGCATCCGGCACTAAGTACCTGATTGAATGATTACAAAAGTTCAACAGCTGAGTCATAATTTTGACACAGTCCCACACACATGAACTCGCTCACTCACTTCCATCATCAACAGACGACGAGATAATTATTATCAGCTGTTTTTCCAAAAATAAAAATAAATTATCCTTAGAGTTTTCCCAGGGATGAGACCTAGTGCAATCGAATTTTTATACTATAAACATAATATGCTCTGAATGTCGTGAGAAAAGTTAGAGCCGTTTTCGAGAGCTGGTGCAATACAAACATAAAACATCTAGATATCTAAACATCCAAACATCTGAACATCTAAACATATAAACAGAAATTGCTTGTTAAATGGTATAGGATGAAAGGAAATAGGACCAGCTGATGGAATATTATGTTTCTTTCGATATAGTTTTTAGCTGATTTTGAAACATGAATATATCAGGTCCAGTAGCTCAAAGCCCTGTTCAATTTCAATCATGATTAAATTCCATGAGAGCTAATCAGAGCAGGGGTTTTTTGAATAGAAGGCTTCTCTGATTGGTTCTCGTGGTATTTAGTCCGGTTTAGGAATTAACAGACAGGACAACTGGCTCTCTCAAGGCCATGGCTGCGTAGAAACATAGATCAACAGAGGAACCAATAGAAGCTGAAGAAATTAGTCGCATTTCTATCACCTCACAATAAACATCAATTCAACTACCATAATGTTTGGAGAGATCGATTTTTAAAATTTATTTTGCTATCATCCGGTCACTTTCTGTACCTATTCTTCCAGATGTTCCATGAATACTGCAATGTTTTAAAATAAGATCGATAAATTTGGTAACTCAACTACAGCTATTATAATCTTTTTCACTTGCTCACACTTTCTTTCTCACGTTTTCCACAGAGTATGGGAACTTTTTTCGATCAGCTGCTAATTGAGGGACGAATTATCCTTTCTGAAAGAGCTTCAGCGATTTTTCCCAGAGTTCAGACCTGTTCCAAAATAATTTTTTATCGCAAACGTACTCTATTCCTGATTTAATAGAAAAATGTTGGAGGCGTTTTCGAGATCCGTCAGACATACAACATATCCGCAAACAAACATATATAAACAGAAATTGTTCGCTTAGTATAATATTGACTTCAATGATTATGATTCTATTCAATTAGAGCTTATTTCACATAATGATAACAATGGTTATAAAAAGCGAAAATGTCAAACATAATTGAAATCGAAACTAATAACAGCTGGCATAAAATGCAAAAATGCCAATCATAATTTTGAAATTGAAACAGTAGCTATCATCTTATCTCCACCTGATCTAATGTAAAAAAATTATAGTAAGATTCACTTCAATGTGTCAGCATTATTTGAATGGGGAGCATTGATGCTATTAATGAGGTATACTGACAGTATCAAGTGAATATCAACGAACTGTTATGCATATTCTCCAATATTTTTACTTTCCTTGCCCTACTACCATAGGTAAGGAAAGTATTGCTTTCCAAAAAAAATTAAGGTACCCCAATTTCCAGTTTTCTATACGTTTCAAGGTCCCCTGAGTCCAAAAACATGATTTTTGGGTATTGGTCTGTGTGTGTGTATGTGTGTATGTGTGTGTGTGTGTATGTCTGTGAACACGATAACTCCATTCCTAATTAACCGATCGACTTGAAATTTTAAACTTAAGGTCCCTATACCATGAGGACCCGACAATAAGAAATTCAATAAAATTCAATTCAAGATGGCGGAAAAAATGGCGGATAATTACTAAAAAAACCATGTTTTTCACGTTTTTCTCAAAATGGCTCTAACGATTTTCTTCAAATTTATATCATGGATAGCTATTTATAAGCCCTATCAACTAGCATAAGTCTCATTTCTGGGAAAATTTCAGGAGCTCCGTAATATTCTTGAGAAAAATGGCGGAAAATGACTAAAAAACCATGTTTTTCACGGTTTTCTCGAAAACGGCTCCAACGATTTTCTTCAAGTTTATACCATGGATAGCTATTTTTAAGCCCTATCAACTGGCATAAGTTTCATTTCTGGGAAAATTTCAGGAGCTCCGTAATATTCTTGAGAAAAATGGCGGATAATGACTAAAAATCCATGTTTTTCACCGTTTTCTCGAAAACTGCTCTAACGATTTACTTCAAATTCATACCATGGATAGATATTCATAAGCACTATCAACTGGCATGAGTCTCATTTCTGGGAAAATTCCATGAGCTCCGTAATATTCTTGAGAAAAATGGCGGATAATGACCAAAAACAAGGTTTTTCACGGTTTTCTCGAAAACGGCTCTAACGATTTTCTTCAAATTCAAGCCATGGGTAGTATTCATGGTAGTATTCATAAGTCCTATCAAATGACATGAGTTTTTACCTTGGAAAATTGCAGGAGCTCCCTAATATTCTTGAGAAAAATGGCGGATAATTACTAAAAAAACCATGTTTTTCTCGATTTTTTCAAAATAACTTGACCGATTTTTTTCAAATTCATACTCTGTATAGTTATTTATCAGCTCTATTAACTGGCATGAGTCTCCTTTCTGGGAAACTAATGGGGGGTCCACCCCATCCTTTAGAAATGGACTTTGTAACCTCCTTCTCGTGCATGAGGTAGGTAGGTAGAGCAGTTCATAAAAAGAACACATAGTCGAGATATTTCATCTGTAGAACAGCTGTTTTGACGACTTTAAAAAAATGACGACTAAAAAAATCATTGAATTTCACAATTTACACAAAGGAAAAAGTACTCTGAAAACAATTATATATACACATATACAAAAGTCTGATCGTAGTTTCGAATATGAGCAAGGAAAGTTGTGTGAGTGTACCACACCAGATTTTTAACAATTGAGTCTAAAACCAGTCAGATCGAGCATCAGTAAAGTGACGAATAAAAGCAAAAGTTAAATTCAATTTCAGCTGTTTTACATCCATGACATCAATAGGTGAACAGCTGATTGTGGAACAAATAAACATATGATTCTCATTACAGCATACTATAATGTAATAAAATCATATGTTTTTTTTACAGTCAAGTATGTTTCCCAGTTTCGAATTTGGAACAGCAAAACTGTCGCCTTTCAGCGCTCCAGGTGGATGTTTTGTCACTACAATCAAGAAATTCCTGATTCGAAACTTGTAAACTGGGTTTTGTTCATAGAATGCTTGTAGTAATGTCAGCACAAGCAGATAATGTTTTCTGTTTCTCAATTATTCATTTCTAGATTATTATAACGGAAAATAGTGTAAGTTACTTGAACGTGCATGACTTTTGCAGTGCTCGAACGAAATTCTAATCAACTAATATGAATTAAATTATATTTTTACTCATCAAATTTATATACTTTATGTTAGGGAAGGTTTATGTAATAAGATAACAACGATTATTATGTTACTCGAATATTTATTGAAATCTAGAAAAAGTATGAAAAATAAGAGTATACAAAGCTCACATAAAAAATTAAATGTATATCGCATATAGCTTCATATATTGAGATTTATTATCGAAAGCTATCTTATATTCTCTTTGGTAACACAACTAATGTTTATAATTGATTCATGAGATAATTGAAAAATATTGATTCATGAGAAAAGCGCCTTACTTCTATGGAAGATATTTTTGCATTAGGAAAGGAACAATAGCTATTTGGCCGTTTTAATAAATAACCCCTTTCTTTCGTCAAGTTAAATTGTGACCGAATTTCCTCATTCTTTGCACACAGATACCACAACGGACACTTCTGGAGTTTTAAAAATACCCTCCATTCATCATATTGAATGATTAAAATTTCATCGAAATTGTTTAAGCTGTTCACGCGATCTGTCAGATATACAAACAAAATTAGTCTTGATAGAATAGGATCAATTGATGGAACTCCCGTCATAAGAGTTAGTTTTATGAAACATAAAAATTATCTATACTCCCAGGAATAGAAATAAAAATATTTATTCCAATATTTATAAATCTGATTACTCTTTTTGAATTATTATTCAACATGGCATGTTTCGGCTATAAATAATGCCATTATCAAGTGATTGGAAAATAAATATTAATATAATATTCTCAGGAATAGCTCTGATTGAAGTAGCAGTGCCCAATCAATTTTTCCGGAATGAATGCATTTTAATCTTCAACTTGGTACCAACCTAACAAAGTTAACTCAACTTAATGCCAACCTGACAAAATTATGAATTTGTTTACCAGTTAACAACTGGTTCGAAAAAGTACTCTGAAAACAATTATATATACACATATACAAAAGTCTGATCGTAGTTTCGAATATGAGCAAGGAAAGTTGTGTGAGTGTACCACACCAGATTTTTAACAATTGAGTCTAAAACCAGTCAGATCGAGCATCAGTAAAGTGACGAATAAAAGCAAAAGTTAAATTCAATTTCAGCTGTTTTACATCCATGACATCAATAGGTGAACAGCTGATTGTGGAACAAATAAACATATGATTCTCATTACAGCATACTATAATGTAATAAAATCATATGTTTTTTTTACAGTCAAGTATGTTTCCCAGTTTCGAATTTGGAACAGCAAAACTGTCGCCTTTCAGCGCTCCAGGTGGATGTTTTGTCAACTACAATCAAGAAATTCCTGATTCGAAACTTGTAAACTGGGTTTTGTTCATAGAATGCTTGTAGTAATGTCAGCACAAGCAGATAATGTTTTCTGTTTCTCAATTATTCATTTCTAGATTATTATAACGGAAAATAGTGTAAGTTACTTGAACGTGCATGACTTTTGCAGTGCTCGAACGAAATTCTAATCAACTAATATGAATTAAATTATATTTTTACTCATCAAATTTATATACTTTATGTTAGGGAAGGTTTATGTAATAAGATAACAACGATTATTATGTTACTCGAATATTTATTGAAATCTAGAAAAAGTATGAAAAATAAGAGTATACAAAGCTCACATAAAAAATTAAATGTATATCGCATATAGCTTCATATATTGAGATTTATTATCGAAAGCTATCTTATATTCTCTTTGGTAACACAACTAATGTTTATAATTGATTCATGAGATAATTGAAAATATTGATTCATGAGAAAAGCGCCTTACTTCTATGGAAGATATTTTTGTATTAGGAAAGGAACAATAGCTATTTGGCCGTTTTAATAAATAACCCCTTTCTTTCGTCAAGTTAAATTGTGACCGAATTTCCTCATTCTTTGCACACAGATACCACAACGGACACTTCTGGAGTTTTAAAAATACCCTCCATTCATCATATTGAATGATTAAAATTTCATCGAAATTGTTTAAGCTGTTCACGCGATCTGTCAGATATACAAACAAAATTAGTCTTGATAGAATAGGATCAATTGATGGAACTCCCGTCATAAGAGTTAGTTTTATGAAACATAAAAATTATCTATACTCCCAGGAATAGAAATAAAAATATTTATTCCAATATTTATAAATCTGATTACTCTTTTTGAAATTATTCAACATGGCATGTTTCGGCTATAAATAATGCCATTATCAAGTGATTGGAAAATAAATATTAATATAATATTCTCAGGAATAGCTCTGATTGAAGTAGCAGTGCCCAATCAATTTTTCCGGAATGAATGCATTTTAATCTTCAACTTGGTACCAACCTAACAAAGTTAACTCAACTTAATGCCAACCTGACAAAATTATGAATTTGTTTACCAGTTAACAACTGGTTCGAAGAGGTACTCTCTCTAGATTATAGTTCTATATTAACATAAATGGTATGGACATTTCAATTATAATCAAGAGATTGAAATAAGAAGAATATACGTTTAGAGTTAAAATATCGCCAAAAGATTTCTTAGTGAGCACCTACGACTTATGAGGAAGCTATATCTCAAGTTTTGTTGCAATCCGTCCAGTAGTTTTCCAGAAATCGTGATCAGAGTGTCAGTGAGTCAGTGAGATAAGAATTTTATAAGTATAAGATTAGGGCCGTGTTGCACTGAAGCCTGTGTAAATTTAATCATGCTTGGATTCCACAAGAATCTATCAGAGAAGGAAGCTTCTCTGATTCGTTCTCGTTGCATGTAGTCGGGATTAAAAGTTAACAGTCTTTTCTCTTGGCAACTGAGTGTAAGAGAGATAAAATGATTGAATTATTCATCCAACTCAAGAAATACTCCCATAGACAGCCCATGTAGCATAAAAATATATTCATCTTCCAGTTTTAAGTTACATAATTCAACGTAGTGAACACCAACTCTCCTTCCGGCTATGACTGTACAAAAATATTATCATATAAATAGCCACAAGTGCACATTACTGTTTTTCATTTTGAACAGGCATAGAGTTAGACCCTAATGAATAGCACGCAATATCGGGATAAAAACAACAGATCACGGCGTTTCTATTATTGCTGTAGTTGATGTGCCGAATAAAACAACAAGACAGTTATGAATAAATTAACATTTTTATAGTCTTTTTGAAGGAGCAGAATCTGAGCTTACGGGCTGATAGCATGTAACGGACCTATCGTTAGCCGGTCATAAACTCAGTGCTTGATAGCTTGATAGATCTGCTCTACCATGATCACCTGCCGTTAGCCTATCTCTATATTCTGGCCTATTTTCATTGAAGGATTGACAATCGATTGATCAGAAATTGGACATCATTATTTACAACTCATTTTGAGATACAAATCAATCGTGACCACACTTGAAAGAAGCGAAAACCATCCATTTGGTACCCATACTATTCTCACACTCCATGAATTTGAAGCGAGCAAATATAGATTTGACCCGGTGCTATGCAACGGTATACGAAAAATACAAATAGATACATTATTGATCCTCAGTTGTTTAAACTTCAATGCAATCTAAAAATGTTTCTATCCAGAGCAACTTCACTGTGGTAGTTTATGGATATGAGTTTGTTAGAAATAATAGTTCATTTTAAAAACTTGGAAATGGAGTTAGCTTCTGGATCTGGGTATTTTCATTTTGTTTTTTCTTATACTGAAAAGTTTTTGAAAGGGTACTATGGTATTATTTCTAAACTTTCAATGCAATCGTTTATTTATTTTCTGCTTATAAATAAACTTTTTTTTACTTTATATATATATATATATTATATATATATATATAAATTCTATATTGAAGTCAATTAGAACGTCCATTCAATTTATTTTGAATGTTGAGCTGTGAATACTAGTTTCTCGAACATTAAACTCTATTATTTAAATACATTACTTATTCATGCGTACCGTAATAGATGAAAAAATAGCTATTTATGAGATTATGATGGTACACTTGGTACTAAATAACCATTTTAGTTTGTTTATTACTTGGAATTGGAGAATATCATTGCTTTTCCTTGCAATATATCACAGCATATCAATCATCGAACCTTTTCAAAGGTTAGTTATGAACCCACTTTTGCATCGTACAAGTGATATTTTCCTCATTGTGGTACTAATATGAGAATATTCAAGGAATCAGAACTATATAAATGAACAAGAACCCCTTCCACATGAAAAAATTCGCCGAATTGTTCTACCATATTCCTTAATTTACAATTACAATTCATTAGAGAAAATGCAGCTCTAATTTATCAAATTTATACTTGGAGTGTAAAGTAAACTGGGTATTGAAAAGCAATTCAACATAGAGAGAGGTAATTAGATGCTATTGGAGAATAAAACCGACGCACTTTGTTTGTTGCAGAGAGATTAATTTTTTTCGAAAGTAGAATATTAAATTCGTTAGGACTGGACCGAACGAGACGTGAATATTTTCGCCCAGTGATGGAAACATGGCCACGGATGAGTTTGGTGGTGGGGAAGGCGTAGAGCAGCCGCCGCTCGAATATCGAATCAAGTTGATGAAAACCTTAATACATTTTCCAGTCAAATCATACGCTTTGTATACTTGCTGCCCCGCATAAATTCTTATCTCCGTAGAAAAAGGCTTTTACGATCTAAATGGATGTTCGTCGGATTTTTTTCGGCCGCGCACTCTTTCGCGGGATGAAAGTTACGAGTGGTAAAAGTTTCGAGTGAAAAGTTGAAAATGAAAACTCATCGACATAAATTAATATTTCTCCTCTTTTAGAGATTTTTTTCGAGACCGACCCGGCTGGCGGGGATCAATTTCTCTTTGCTTTTGGCTTTGATTTTTGCAGTGGGGCAAAATTGGTTTCGCACTATTTGCTACCAACCCATTTCCATTCGGTGCGCTTCAGCAACTTCTATTAAGACATTTCTGGGAGCTCTGTTCGATTTGCTCTACGACTCTCCGATCCTAATTAGCCATTTCATTAGCATCCACTGTGATCGGAAGAGTGAACATTTGAATAGCTCTGTCCGCAGACGATCGTCTTTTCAATATCAAATACAATTCAAAACCTCACCGTAGTAACTATTCCCATCTTTGAAATATAGATATGGAATAATTCCATATAAACTTTTCTATGTTTTTGCCCATGTTTTTCCACAGAACAAGAAGAACTTGATTTTTCTAAGTGATGTTATTGTAATCTAAGTGATAGATTGTCAAGTATTTGTCCTATCTCTTTGTGAGCCATTTTAACAACTTTGAATATCAAATGTTACAGCTTTGCATAATTTCTGTATGATCGGATGAGTTCTACTTATTAATTCTATAATAATAGTAACTATCATTAGTATTGTTCATCATAATCACATTAGCATCATATTGTAATTGGTGAAAGATAGGTTTTCCAAGCTTGGGAAATTTTACTATCCAAAACGATCACAGAATTCTTCTGGCCATGGAATTCCAAAACGAAATATATTCACTGGTTATCAGAGCTAAGGCACGCTTATACCATCTGTTGATATCGAATAGCAGCATCGTCCTGTTGATAAGCACACTTCCAGCCATCAGCTAGTCAAGATTGGTGGAATATATCGAACGGTGTAAGCATTGAATGAATTGATTGATGGTCAAGATTCGGTTTCAGTGCATATTTCAAAGGCTAACGATGAAAGCTTTCCGTTGCCGCAACAGCATTGGCTCCCATTGTGTGGTGTGCTTATCTTGCTGACCGATCTATCTTCATCGTTCCCAGGACATTCTTAGCTCCGAGCACTGACAATTTCAAGCTCTCCGCAGTTTAATCACACGTTTCTGTTTACACTACCGGCTCTTCAACGCACGTCAAATTCGAATGGCGATTCACGTGGGATGATGAAAATTGCTGTGTGCTGTCTTCTTTCTCTTGCCAAAACGTCGTACTTATTTGAAATCTTACTGAATGTTCTTGTCCGTTTCTCTGGATGTGCTGATGAGTTAGTATGAAACACACACAATATTCTTAAAAATTCTAATCAAACAATGTTATCCTCCTTATATTGAAAATATATCATTTGGAAAAAGAATGGAAATTAGATCAGGGAACAAAAAGTCAATTACAGTACAGTACTCTGCTTTTGAAGATGCAGACTGCCACGAACGTTTTCCTGGAAAAGCAAAATTTTTGAGCTCAGTCTGTTGATTCTTCCTGAATTACTGAATGATTACTGAAATCTAAATTACTGTCTCATAGTCTATATGTCTCTCAATGTGGAAATGATGATTCATTATAGTGAAATGATTACTGAAGTGACGGATATTATTAACAATTAATTGGTATTAATTTTTATCATCAACTAGCTGGCCCGGCGAACTTCGTACCGCATCTCATAACAAACTCTAGCTGGATGCACACCTGAGGAGGCGCGATGCGGCATTTTGCATCCAGGTGCTTCTTGCTTACTGGTTTGAATGGAAGCACTCAAACACACACACACTGAATCGGCCATGGCTTGGAACGGTGTGATAAGGCAATCTCCATAAGATCAGAACTTTGTATCACCAAGCCACGTCTCCTCAAGTGTGCTTAGCCTTAGCTTAGTCTGTCGCATCATTATATTTTTATGAAAATTATACAACAATCAGTATTTACATTTAAATCTCAATATGGACATCATATGTACTTAGTTAGTTGTGCTCGCTGGGAATTGAATGGTATATCTCTCCTTGCTGCTGATTTCCCTTGCATATTCTAAATTTATAGCATTTCGAGTTCTACGACCCTAGTTTCTACGTCATTCGTCCAAATAATTTAAAAAAAAAAAAATAATTTACTGAAAATCAATTGATTCTAAACACCAGAGACAGAACAAATATTATTCGAAACAAAGCAGTATGTCTTTAGTGCATGTAAATCTTTTCAACCTGAGGCCGCACTGCTGGATGGTTACACACAAAACAGTCATTTTTTTTTAGTCGGGGCATCTTCTATACTTATAAAATTCTTATCTCATTGACTCACTGACTCACTGATCACGATTTCTGGAAAACTACTGGACGGATTGCAACAAAACTTGGAATATAGCTTCCTTATAAGTCGTAGGTGCTCACTACGAAATCTTTTGGCGATATTTTAACTCTAAGGGTGGTTTCTAAGGGTTTTAAGTTCGTCTTTTAGCATGTATATTCTTCTCATTACAATCTCTCAATTATAATTGAAATGTACATACCATAATATAGAACTATAATCTAGAGAGAGTACCTCTTCGAAACAGTTGTTAACTGGCAACCAAATTAATAATTTTGTCAGGTTGCATTAAGTTGAGTTAACTTTGTTAGGTTGACACCAAGTTGAAGATTAAAATGCATTCATCCAATACCTACTATTACTTCAGGCAATACCTACTAATTACTTCAGGCCCCACAACTAATTAATGACGTCATAACATGTAGATTAATTCTTCCTAGATCGTAGAAGTTTCTACTAGCTTATCAATGTAACTTTTGTTACTGTATCAATTCTTTATTGGATGGAATACTATCTAAATTTAAGATTGAAGACATTTGTATTGAATGGATAGAAATTCTATTGGAATGAAAACACTTTATTCCACAAATGCAATAATTTATCCATACTTTCAGCTTGATAGACATAGGCCTACTCGATTCAGCGATAGAGCTATCCTTTTTAGGAAAGAGGCTTCAACAAACTTGAACACAATAAATCTGTGGTACAAAGAAACCCATCAGGAGAATGATTTTCAGTTAGGTAAAACCTTTAATATTAGGATGCTATGGACAGTTCCAACACTTTGCATTTACTTTTTGATTTATTTGTTTAAAAGTTCTTCCACACACTTTATTTACACTGTTCTTCCACACTTAAATTAAATTTTTCACTCACACTTTATTTACATTGTTCTTCTACACTCCATGTAAACCGTTGTTTTGTAGAATTGAAGTTCTTCCTTCTTCTCGCTTGTATCCATTTTCCTTTCAAAGTTTCATCTTTAAAAAAAAAAATACCGTATGGAAACTTTTGGACTCTTGATATAATTCCCGCGACAATTAGGTACACAACAGACTGTATCCCATTATTTAAAACACCAAATTCATTTATTACTTTTCACAAACGAATATTGGGAGAATGATGAACAAACCATTTCCATTGAAATGGAGACCGTGAAAATTTGTAATTCCAATTTTGTTTATTACCATATCAGATGTGATAACAAGCATCAGCGCTCTTATTTCGCTTTCTTACCGCCAGTAGTTCATCGATCTACATGTGATGACGTCATAGTTTATTAGAGATCAGTTGTGGGGCCTGAAGTAATACCTACTATTACATCTGATATGGTAATCAACAAAATTGGAATTACAAATTTAATTTTCACGGTCTTCCATTTCAATGAATATGGTCTGTTCATCATTCTTCCAATATTCGTTTGTGAAAAGTAATAATGAATTTGGGGTTTCAAATCATGGGATACTGTTGTGTACCTAATTGTCGCGGGAATTATAACAGACTTCAAAAGTTTCCGTACGGTATTTTCTTTTTCGAAGGATGAAACTTTGAAACGAAAAAAGATACGAGCGATAAGAAGAAAGAACTACAATTCTACAAAACAACGGTTCACATGAAGTGTAGAAGAACAGTGTAAATAAAGTGTGAGTGGAAAATTTAATTAAAGTGTGAAAGAACAGTGTAAATAAAATGTGAAATAACAATAGTGTAATTAGAGTGTAGAATAACACTGTAAATAAAGTGTGTGAAAGAACTTTTGAACTAGGCCTAATAAATTAAAAAGTAAATGCAAAGTGTTGGAACTGTCCATGACATCATAATATTAAAGGTTTTACCTAACTGAGAAACAGTATCCTGATGGGTTTCTTTGTACCACAGATTTATTGTGATCAAGTTTGTGAGAGCCTCTTTCTTAAAAAAGAGTTACATCAAATTTGGTTTATCTTTGATTCACTTCTCCTTCGATTCTGATACAGGCTACGATCAAGTATTTTTGGTTGAGATGAATTAATCAATAGCTCTATCACTGAATCAAGTAGACATATGTCTATCAAGCTGAAAGTATGGATAAATTTTTGCATTTGTAGAATAAAGTGTTTTTATTCCAATAAAATCTATATTTAATATAAAACAAATGTCTTCAATCTGAATTCAAATAGTATTCCATCCAATAAAGAATTGATACAGTAACAAAAGTTACATTGATAAGCTAGTAGAAACTTCTACGATTTAGGAAGAATCAATCTACATGTTGTTATGACGTCATTAATTAGTTGTGGGCCCTGAAGTAATAGTAGGTATTGATTCATCGCAGAAGAATTGATTGGGCACTGCTACTTCAATCAGAGCTATTCCTGAGAGTATTATATTATTATTTATTTTCCAATCACTTTATAATGGCATTATTTATAGCCGAAACATGCCGTGTTGAATAATTTTAAAAAGTGTAATCAGATTTATAAATATTGGAATAAATATTTTTATTCCTATTCCTCGGAGTATAGATAATTTCTATGTTTCATAAAACAAACTTTTATGACGGGAGTTCTATCAATTGATCCTATTCTATCAAGACTAATTTTGTTTGTATATCTGACAGATCGCGTGAACAGCTTGAACAATTTCGATGAAATTTTAATCATTCAATATGATGAATGGAGGGTATTTTTAAAACTCCAGAAGTGTCCGTTGTGGTATCTGTGTGCAAAGAATGAGGAAATTCGGTCATTTCGATGAAATTTTAATGAATTTTAATGAAAGATTGAAATCGAATCTAATAACAGCTGGCATAAAAAGCAAAAATGGCAATCATAATTTTGAAATTAAAACAGTAGCTATCATCTTATCTCCACCTGATCTAATGTAAACAATTTCGATGAAATTTTAATTATTCAGTATGCTGTATGGAGGGTATTTTTAAAACTTCTGAAGTGTCCGTTGTGGAATCTGTGTGCAAAGAATGAGGAAATTCGGCCAGAATTTAACTTGACGAAAGAAAGGGGTTATTTATTAAAACGGCCAAATAGCTGTTGTTGCTTTTCCTAATGTAAAAATATCTTCCATAGAAGTAAGGCGCTTTTCTCATGAATCAATTATTCCCAAACTTTAGTTGTGTTACCAAAGAAAATAGAAGTTAGCTTTCGATAAAAATATTGATTGGAGAATATGCATAACAGTTCGTTGATATTCACTTGAAACTGTCAGTATACCTCATTAATAGCATCAATGCTCCCCATTCAAATAATGCTGACACATTGATGTGAATCTTACTATAATTTGTTTACATTAGATCAGGTGGAGATAAGATGATAGCTACTGTTTTAATTTCAAAATTATGATTGCCATTTTTGCTTTTTATGCCAGCTGTTATTAGATTCGATTTCAATAATTGAAATATAATTATTATAAACATAATTATTATGTTTGAAATTTTCGCTTTTTATACCCGTTGTTATTTTTATGTAAAATAAGCTCTGATTGAATGAAATCATAATCATTGGAGTCAATTAATTATACTTAGCGAACAATTTCTGTTTAAATTATGTGTGTTTGCGGATATGTATGTATGTCTGATGGATCTCGAAAACGCCTCTGACATTTTTTTATTGAATCAGGAATAGAGTACGTTTGCGATAAAAAAAATATTTTGGAACAGGTCTAAACTCTGGGAAAAATCGCTTAAGCTCTTTCAGAAAGGATTATTGGTCCCTCAAGTAGCAGCTGATCAAAAAAAGTTCCCATACTCTGTTGAAAACGTGAGAAAGAAAGTGTGTGCAAGTGAAAAAGATTATAATAGCTGTAGTTGAGTTACCAAATTTAACGATCTTATTTTAAAACATTGCAGTATCCATGGAACATATGGGAGAATAGATACAGAAAGTGACCGGATGATAGCAAAATAAATTTAAAATAGATCTCTCCAAACATATGGTAGTTGAATTAATATTATTTATTGTGAGGTGATAGAAATGCGACTATTCTCTTCAGCTTCTGTTGTATTGGTTCCTCTGTAGTTGCTCTATGATGTTTCTACGCAGCCATGGCCTTGAGAGAGTCAGTTGTCCTGTCTGTTAATTTATTCCTAATCCGGACTAAATTCCACGAGAACCAATCAGAGAAGCCTTCTATTAAAAAAAAACCCTGCTGTGATTAGTTCTCATGGAATTTAATCATGATTGAAATTGAACAGGCTTTTGAGCTACTGGACCTGATATTTTCATGTTTCAAAAGCAGCTAAAAACTATATCGAAAAAATCTGGTGTGGCGCACTCACACAACTTTCCTTGCCGTTATGAAAATTGATCACCTGACGCTAGTGTTCCCGCGCATCTCAATCTACTATTAAAAGAATTGAGCCAGCTGGTGACAGTCAATAACGCTGGAGACACACGAGGTCTGCTATCTCTTCATAGTGGATCATTCAATAGAATCAACAGTGTTGCCAACAGTTTGCAATTGTATAATCACATTTTCTCGAATTTCGAGCTTATTTTTAATTTTAGGTGAAAATGTTACTGAACATTAATTGTAGAGATTCTCATGCTCAATCTATTTCACTCGAAATTTTTTGTTTAAATTGTATCTGAAGCCTGATAATTGAGAATCTAAAATCAAACTTTGCATAGATGGGGCGGAGCTCCTGAAATTTTTACAGATATGGGACTTGTGGCAGTTGATAGAGTTCATCGATGACTATTTCATGTATAACTTTAATCAAAATCGTTTGAGCCGTTTTCGAGAAAATCGCGAAAAACCCTGTTTTTGACAACATTTTCGCCATTTTAGCCGCCATCTTGAATCTGAATCGCATTTGATCGAAATTGTTCGTGTCGGATCCTTATATTGTAAGGACCTTACGTTCCAAATTTCAAGTCATTCCGTTAATTGGGAGATGAGATATCGTGTACACAGACGCACATACACTCATACACACACACACACACACACACACACACACACACACACACACACACACACACACACACACACACACACACATACACACACACACACACACACACACACACACACACACACACACACACACACACACACACACACATTGTGTCACGTGGTACTTTAGTGCCATCAAATATTTTAAAATGAACCAATGAATTTTAATAGAATTATTAAGGGGAGTCGAACATCCTATCTTACTCCATGTTAACATTTTGTACCTTTTCTCTGTTACCATTAAACATAGAGACTTGATTTTTTTTTTATTTGAAAGATCCATTTTTCTTCTATAATTTAAATGTGTGACATTTTCATGTGATTGAATTTGTATTTTTCACAATTTTTTTCCTGAATGATGATTTTTTCCAAATAAATTTACACCTAAATATATATTTATTTTATTCTGTATGGAAATATTGAAAAATCCTACATTCAGTTTGCAATCCTAGTGATACTGAATCTTTTAAAAAAAAAATCAAGTGTTTATCTTAAATAGAAGCTGAGAAAAGGTACATTAAAGTTGAAAATTTTTAATTTGCGGGGAAAACAGAGAAATGCGTGCAAGTGTTTTTGAAAGTAACAAAACTTGTAAAACTCACATTCAGTAGCCTCCAGCACTGTAACTTGGAGCTTCAGGATCCTCTGCCTCTTGATATTGGTCTTCCAGCCTTCTCCTTGATAGAATTCTTTTCTGTCTAATTTTTTTTTCAATGTCATTGAATTTCCTCTCACTTTTTTGGATCCGTTCTTCGTCGAGCTTCCTCATGGCATCCATCATGTGACTTCCAGGGATGAATTTCATTTCTTCAAACAGCTGTATTTTGTTCTTGTTCCCATCATTGAATCTTGTAATAGCCTCATATACACCAAAATGTAAACTTTCAATCCCTACAAAAACCCGTTTAGGCAAAACAGTCCATATAACATTATTCAGGCTCTCATTTGGATTTTGTGTCTTTCCTCGAATACACTTTTCTAGCAGCTTCTTATCTGATAGGTCCCTGAATATGTACTTGATCTCATTCATGATAATTGTTGGTAAATGAAAGTGACAATTATGGTCATAAAAAGTTCCTTCCTTCTGAGCTTTTCTAAATTTACACCATGTATCATCTGTATCAGGGCATAGTTGATGCTTGGGTTCTTCATTACTAGATGATACATGGAAATAAAGTGCCCACACTGCTTGATGCATGGCACTTACACTTTCAACATTTCTTTTGATGGCAAGTCCATAATAAATTTGAATTTTCTGAATAGCAGTATCAGTCAGTCTATTTTTTCCACCAAGTGTCTTGCCATCAGATAGCTTTCGATGTTGAGCCTTCAAATTTCTCAGTCTGGTGCCCATTCTCTTCTCCACATGCCCAATGCATTCAAGCTTTTTTATTTCAATATTTGGACCATAGGGCTGAGCATTACAAACAGCCTGAAATGCCTTGGAGTCGCCATCTCCCAGGTAATCAATATATCTGACATTATACTGATTCTGAGATCTCTGAAACATCTCTAATGCCCCAGCAACTTCCATACCTCCAGAAGTCCCAATATAATTGGCTTTGCATTCATCCAAATGGATATTATTGCTCTTCTGTGGACATAGACAATACTTTGATAATACAGATATGTCAATCACTTTACCTGTCTCAACAGATGTCATGGACACAATCCCATTCAATGAAGTGTGACCTCTCCTCTGCCATGATCCATCTATTGCAACACACAAATCTCTACTACTGGTCCTGTCAACTGCTTCTTCAACAGCATCTTTCATTGACTTCTTGCACACACTGCTCATCACAGAGCCTAAATGTAACTCATATTCGTGGTATCGGCCTGGGGGAGGAGGAAGATTCATGATTCCACATAGAGTCTTTGCTGATGTTTGACCTCTTCCAATACATCTAAGTCCATATACTAACCTAGCATTTATATCATAAATATTCTTCTGGGAATCATTTTCACCCTGTATCACTGATTTATTACTGTTTACCATGTCAGCACTAGCAGAACAAGATGGGCAAAATATTTTTATTTTGCAAGCTAAACCTGAGATTGTCTCTGACGAAATAATAAGGTTATGTTTACAAAAACGGCATACACCTATTGTCTGTAGTGTATTACTAAATTGTTTCAAATCAATAATACAGTATCTAAAATCACTGTCATTTTCATATCCCACAAACTTATCACTGAGTTTCGTGTAGGAAGATGAATGTTTTGATGGCTCAGCTTGAGCAAGAACCTCTGATCTTGAAGAATTGTTTGTGGATGATGTACTAGATCTGTAATTGAACCCACCTCTTCTTTTCTTGAAAACCTTTCCCTCACATCTAGGCATTTTCACTAATACTTATAATAAATATACTGATGAAAAATACTGATATTCAGAATAAAATTTTGCAAACACTACAATATGCAATAATTTCACATTTTCACAACACAAACATAACCAAAATCCCAAACCAGCTGGTTTGTCTACGAAAAGAATACAGTACCAACATCACAAGCTTGAAAAGAGTGAATCATATTATGTACTTTCAATAATAAATTACAAATCATTGAAGAAATTTATTCCGGAGAACGTCCTGCTGCCATGAATACCTACTCAAACTTATAAGAGCATATTTTTTTTAAAAAAATATTAAAAATACTTCCCATCGTCATAGAGATGTGATCCAGGTATCATTGAAAAGCGGGAATTTCAAACTATCATATGAACTCAAAAACAAAAAATTGATATTTTTTCAAAAATTTCATGTTTAACTCCCCTTAAGAGAAAAAACAGGACCTTAAAACAGTATCAAGTAATAATTCATTAGACAGTAAACAATATGTATTTTTTCAAGTTTGTGAATACATTCTTTATTCAATGTTCAATGAATTGTTCAAATAAAACCAATATGAGATTTTTATTATGTCATTAATCTTCATTATTTGAGAAACACACATGTCCAAATTAAAAAAAAATTTATGAATTTGAAACGCACTATTGTGAATATTAGCAAAACCTGTGATAATTATTCAGATTTTAGAAAGAATTTATTTAAGAAAAATTATAGATATATCGAGCATTTTCTATACACTTTTTTATGAGAATATATTTTGTGTTTTATGTCAGCATACAAATCGTAGAAATTTATTTTATCCTAGTTCATCTCGTGATATACAGTTTGAGCTGTTTTAATACCAACAAATATTCAGCAGCATATAAAATTATTGAATCAAATAATATTGATCTTATTAAGAGCACTCAGTATTTATCATCCTTTGATGATAATCATTTTAGTCTGCCAGAACAAGTATATTGAAAAATTTTATTAATAAGGTTCCAGTTATATCATATAAGGATCCAGAGAGCTTCAAGAACTGGCATGTGAGTTCTAAGGAATTTTGGAAGGATATATTGGTGAATACCTGTATTCACGACGAGCGTTTTAAGAATCAATTAGAAACAACTATAGTTGGTCTTTATTATTCTCTAGTGGGTGCATGGTTACTGTTAATCAGTCATCAAATATTCTTTTAATTTCCTCACTGGTATTCTTCAAGAACTTCATAGAAGCAGCGGTAAGAATTATTAATCACTGGTCATTGAACCTTATGGTGATTATTTGTATTTGTAAAATTCATGTATCTACCACTGAGCTAGAGCTGAGGTTTGAACCCAGTAATTTTGCGAGCCGAACGGCCTTAATTTTTTGTGAATTTATTCGCAAAAGAGGGAATTTAGCGACTGCTCTTATAAATACCAATAACATCGTATCATCTGTAAAGGATTGGCAAAAGTTTACCGCTTTACATAATAGCTTCATAACGTGGGACTCTATCATAAGAGATAACCCTCCAAGGAGCACAACTTCACATAATATGGCACCACATAATATGGTCCTTTGAAATATTTAGATATGATCCAACTCTCGTTGACGGAAGCGAATAGATGGGATTACAAAAGTGTTCGATCTGAGCTCGATTAGTATTATCAGCCTATTCACATGGATAGGTATGAAATGGAGTTGACAAGCATAAGAATGAAACCGTGTGAAGCAGCTAGGGAATATATGGCCCAAGTTTTAGGATTGTGCTCAAAGGTTGACCCGCATATGTCGGAAGATAGAAAAATAAAATATATATTGAAAGGACTGTCACCTCAGATTCAGGATAAGGTAATAATGCTGCCCAACGAATCAATCGATGAGTTGAAAAGAAATTTACAGCGTTTTGAATTTTCTCTATACATAGTGGAAGATAGAGTAGGTCTAGGCAAAGCTTCAATAGTTCAACGGGATTCATATGATCATCACATTATGCAGATAAGTGGAAATGTGGATAAACTCATTTCGGAAAAAGAGTTATCGCGGAGAAGATTCAATGACAGCAATACGAGTGGTATGGGGGCCGTTGGCAGAAACGAAAATAATAGATCTTATTGGATCTATTATGTTGAACAATTTCAACAATGGTATTGAGAAGGGTCAAAGGTTTGATATAAATAGGTTTGAAGGAAATAATTTTGAAGGGAATAGGGTTGAAGGAAATAGGTATGAAGGAAATAGGTTTGAAGGGAATAGGTTCGGAGGAAATAGATTTGAAGGGAATAGGTTTGATCGAAGAAATAGGAATGATAAAGATGGAGATATTCATCACAAAGAAAATATAAAGTTTCAAAGAAGATGGTGTGCGATATGTGAGACCACTAAGCATACGACAGCTGAATGCAGGTTAATTTGAGAAACAAAAAAATGGAAGATGAATTTTTTTGTCATATATGCAATGCCAAAAATCATTCCACTATGTCGTGTAGGTACAATGGGAGAAAGAATGAGTCAAAAAACTAGTAGCGGGGGCTCAGTTCTCGGCGACAGAGTATTTATTTACGCCTCTTTAGGGGTCCCTTTTCAAACAACCTAACCAAACGTGATGAATTGCAAGAATCGGATGTAAAAGACATCGATAATAATAATACTAAATCAGGTGTGACAGAAACGTCATTTAAAAATGGGATATTGTGTGTTGAGGATTCAAAACCTATAGGTAATACCATAGTGGAAACAAATATGAGTATGGATCATGTTGAGGATGGTGATAGTCAGAAATTTATTAGTTATTCAAATTCATTGTTGAGTAAGAATCATAAAACGCCGATATCAATTTAAGGAATATCTTGCGAGGAAAATATAAAGATATTATTGGATACGGGTTCAAGTGTCTCACTCGTTAATCTTGAATTGATTGATCATTGTCAAGGTCAGTCATTGTTTGAAATAGACCTCACTCTCACAGCCGCGAATGGGTTACCAGTTAAGTCGTTGGGCAAGGTTTGTTTTGATTTTCAAGTTGATGGAGTCAATGTCACTTGGAAATGTTTTGTAGTGAGATCATTGTCCATTGTCCATTGTACAGTTATTGTTGGGTGTTGATTTTTTGTTTTGACACGGAGTCAGTTTGAATTTTCAAAAACAAGAGATGAAGATTCTTCTAAACAATAACAGTATTGTTGTTTCATTCTCAGTACATGATGAAATTGCGAAGACGAATTTAATTCAAGTTAAAATGGATGAGCAGGTTATTGTAAAACCGAAAGAGATATTAAATATTGATGCTCATGTTGATAAGCAAATTAATGAGGACAGTGAATTATCATTCAATTTGAATAAATCAGAGTTGGATATTATTTCTGTAGGTAAATACAGTGAAAATGAGAGATACACATTAAAAATTCACAATTCGGCTGAGTCAGTACAGTAGTTCAGTTGTTGGATCGGCAAGTGAAAGGCGATGCTATGATTTCGCAATCAACTGATGACGCGGGGCTTTTGCGAGCGAATGAAAGTAGGACAATGATTAATACAGATGTATTTTTAAAAGACTATATCAAATTGAGTTCAGGTAAAGAAAAACAATTTTCTATTCCAATGTTGGAGTTGAATTATGTGATCAGCGATTTTAAAGATCGCAAAAATTATTTCATTAATGAGTCATTTATTGATTTCGTATCGCAGAACAGAGAAGGTCTCAATTTTATTGCTCGCAATGTCGATTCAAATGAGATTATTCTCGAAAAGAATGAATGTATCGGGAAATTGATGTATGATAATTCAAGAGAGATGTTATCAGCTCCAGAATATAATCGAGCATGTGAGTATCACATAAAAAGTTCCTATTAATGATAAGTTAGAAAAGTCAGTTCAAAATGAGTTTTATGCATTGGTTACAGATTTTAAGGATATTTTTGCGAAAGATAAATATGATATTCCGGTGTCAAAACTGCCACCAGTAAAAATTCAATTGATAGACGAGTCTCCAATTTTCTGTTCACCATACAAATTCGCTGCTAGTGAAAGAGAGGAATTACAAGATATTTCAAATAGATTAAAAAAGGCTAATGTGATTGAAGAATGTAGATCAGGTTATGCTTCTCCAGCTTTTCTAGAACAAGAAATTAGATACAAGAACAAGCCTCCTAGGATGGTGGTCAATTACAAGAAATTGAATTCAAAAATTATCAAAGATAATTGCCGAATCCCGGTACAATTTTAGAATCCTTGGTTGGAGCTCAGTTTCTCACAACATTAGATTTTACATCAGCTTTTTATTCTATGCCTATAGAGGATAAATCTCAACATTTGACGGCTTTCACGACGCCATTGGGTGTCACAAAGTAAAATTGTGACGAGAAAATAATTAATAATATTATTGTGGTATTGAAAGACGCTCGGCCATCAGCAAAGCTAGCTGACCGCGGAGATAAGAAGGGTACCGATGGCACACCATCTTCCGCGCACGAGACGAGTCATACCGCCTCTGGCGGCGGCGAAACTCCATCCCCTCTACTTTGGGAGAGTATATAAACGCCGGACGAGCCCCAGACCACAGCATTCCGCTCCCAACCTTCCTCTCCTGTACAGCGGCCCGTTGGCTGCCGTACGTCCCTAACCTTCCATCCTCCCAGGGCACAGCGGCCCGTTGGCTGCCGTCCCTAACCTTCCATCCTCCCAGGGCACAGCGGCCCGTTGGCTGCCGTCCCTATTCTCCCACCTTCCCAGGGCACAGCGGCCCGTTGGCTGCCGTCCCTATCCTCTCACCCTCCCAGGGCACAGCGGCCCGTTGGCTGCCGTCCCTATCCTTCCATCTCCCCAGGGCACAGCGGACCGTCGTCTGCCGTCCCTAACCTTCTATCTCCCCAGGGCACAGCGGACCGTCATCTGCCGTCCCTATCCTTCCATCTCCCCAGGGCACAGCGGACCGTCGTCTGCCGTCCCTATCCTTCCATCTCCCTAGGGCACAGCGGACCGTCGTCTTCCGTCCCTAACCTTCCATCCTCCCAGGGCACAGCGCCCGTTGGCTGCCATCCCTATCCTCTCACCCTCTCAGGGCACAGCGGCCCGTTGGCTGCCGTTCCTATCCTTCCATCTCCTCAGGGCACAGCGGACCGTCTTCTGCCGTCCCTAACCTTCTATCTCCCCAGGGCACAGCGGACCGTCATCTACCGTCCCTATCCTTCCATCTCCCCAGGGACAGCGGACCGTCGTCTGCCGTCCCTATCCTTCCATCTCCCCAGGGCACAGCGGACCGTCGTCTGCCGTCCCTATCCTTTCATATCCCCAGGGCACAGCGGACCGTCATCTGCCGTCCCTATCCTTCCATCTCCCCAGGGCACAGCGGACCGTGGTCTGCCGTCCCTAACCTTCTATTCTCCCCAGGGCACAGCGGCCCGTTGGCTGCCGTCCCTATCCTTCTATCCTCTCCGGGCACAGCGGCCCGTTGGCTGCCGTCCCTCCTGTCCATCCTTCCTCTTCCTACTATACTGGAGCAGAACCGAAGCCATAAGGCCAATACAAAATTACCTCGAAGTGGTGTCATCAGAGAAGAGAGCGACCTTCACGCCGTCAGAAGCACCAGGAGGTGCTGTCCACGCCCGCTGAGGCACAAAGAAGAAAGAAGAGGAACTTCGACTTGCCTCCTTTCCCCGCTCACATTACAACTGAGCTAAGTCATCCAGGAGCAACACCTGGGTATCAATCACCCACCTCGGAAGCTACTCAGGGTGTACGTGATATGGGTTCATATAACTTCAAGAAACTACCTCTGGGGTTGGCTATAAGTCTCAATACATTTCAACGAGAGGTCACGCGTATCTTCAGTGATAAGTTATATAAGAGTATTAACATATTCAGTATTACAGAAACATCAAGGAACCAAGTTCGCGGTTAGCAAAAATGGTTACTAAATTGGGTCAGTTTGATTTCAATATTCAAAGTTACATGTTAATTTACATTCAAATTTTCATCCCCAAGCTTTTGGTTTCAAGCTAAGATTAAAGAAAGGAATCATATAATGGTAGTCAATAATCAAAGTGATTGAATAAACTCTATTCAGAATTATTCAAATAAACATTAAAATGTCCACTTAAAAATTCCAACATTAATATTTATGGTAGTGAAGTTTAGGACATGAGAAATCAGCCACATTGAATGTTAGACTAATTATAATGGATGGATTCTTATATATAAGGACATTAAAAGGATAATAATTTTTTTCCTTGGAGAAACAGCTGATAATAATTATTTCATCGTCTGTTGATGATGGAAGTGAGTGAGCGAGTTCATGTGTGTGGGACTGTGTCAAAATTATGACTCAGCTGTTGAACTTTTGTAATCATTCAATCAGGTACTTAGTGCCGGTTGCAAAAAAGCCGGATTATTTCCAATCCTGATAAATTCCAGTAGATCCGTCTTCTTGAAATGGTCTTCTCTGATTTGGTTCACGTGAAATTAATCAGGATTAGAATTCAACCGGCTTTTGTGCAACCGGGCCTTTGTGAGGGAAATTTTTGCATTCCTCTGGGAATTAATCTCAATTTACTGTGATTAGATTGATCATTTCTGTATGAACTATGAATGATATTATAATTTCTTCTTTCGTAATACATTTGATTTTGTACTCCAGAGCGAAGCTCGGTCCCCGATATTGATGTCATTACATGACACAAGACAAACCTATTGATATAATATTATATCAATGTATATCTATTTATATTAATGAATCACAAGTAAATACTGAGGTTCTCAATTTAGATAGAAATTAAATCAAGTTACATGTTAATTTACATTCGAATTTTCATTCCTAAGCTTTTAGTTTCAAGCTAAGATCAAAGAAAGAAATCATTTAATGGTAGTCAATAATCAAAGTGATTGAATAAACTCTATTCAGAATTATTCAAATTAACATTGAAATGTCCACTTAGAAATTCCCACTTTGATATTCATGGTAGTAAAGTTTAGGACATGAGAAATCAGCCACATTAAATGTTAGACTAATTATAATGAATGGACTCTCATATTATATAAATGGACTTCCATGGAAGAAAGAATCAGTGGATTGGCTGCTTTTACACTTTTGAATAAGTGAAACGAAGAGTAACGCAGCGTTTACACCAGAGTTATTAACAAAATGTAAACATTTGATGAACATATGTGTTAGTCAAGTTCCGTTCAATATAATAGAATCCATAAGGATTAAGTTATCAAAATTTTGTCAATAACTTCGGTGTGAACCAGCTTAAGCGATAGGCTATGCCAGAAATTCCAGAATGAGCAGAAGATCCATGGATACCAGAGTCAACCAATTCCAAATAGGTAGAACTTGATTTGGAATTCTATTTTCAATTGCATCAATCAAAAGCAAAAATAACATGATCACTGCTAATTTGATAACTGTCAACGAGAAATATTAATTGCGAATGTATGAAGTCGAGGTCGACTCTTAAGCCCCGCCCAATATTCCACAAAATTCGATGCAATTAGTCTACTATTCTACAGAGCACTTCCAACACATCAATTCATAATTCAAATGATTAGACTCAATAATTTTCATGCCGAGCTGTGGCCTAATTTCTTTATTTATTGCCGATAGAGGGCAGATCATAAGATGCTCCTAGCAAATAATAGGTACGTGATACAGAAATTTGAGCTGATTCTCATCTCTGAGATAACTTGAGAGGAAAAATTGATCATGCAAGTGGCAGCTTATTGAAACAGAAATTTCCATCGTTTGTTTAAAACAGAAGAGAGGAAGAGAGAAAATTAACATTTGTGGTTATAACATTTAGTAATATAATTTGAAAACATTGCATGATTCAATAAAAATATTCCCTGATGTCAAGATGAGTGCATAAGAGCAACTGGGTGACACCATAAGGGATCGCTAACTTTTGATTGCTTTTTAAAATACACAGTCGAATGTATATTTCAACAGAGTTGAATGTGTTGCTCAAACTGAGGTGAGAGCAACGCAACTAATCATCACACTTACAACGATTTTTGGGTAACTAAGTATTATAGAAATGTATTTGAATGAAACTTGAAACGGTCCTATATTTATAATAACATTTTCATCGAGGGAGAGCACCTTTTCGGATACAAAATTCTATGACAGTGACTAGACTATATAAATTCATTATTCAAGTTATATTCAGCAAGAAATTCTTGTTTGTATTATGGATCTCGAAAACGATTATAACGGCTTTGGTTTGAATTCAGCTTATAAATATTTTACAAAAATAAATGTTCATTTAATTCCCGTAGCGAAGCACGGGTACCCTGCTAGTTTAGAATAAAATACATGAGCGATTATGGAGCAGCACACACTCTTGTCTAGTATCTACCGACGGCTGTTGGATAACGTAATGATTATAACAGCTGATTTTCATTTCTGTGTGTGGCCAGATCACAAATCTTCTCCCATAAGGATTACATGTAAACTTCAAAGGACCGTAGGAAAGAGTCCTGAAGTCGGATTATGAATTTGATAGGCCATAAACCTGGTCCTGAACATAACGAGCACAACTAAATAAAAATAATCAATTGTTGTAAGAATAAGACGTTGATGTTTTCAATACCACTTTGATTAATTCGAAAATTAATTATTTTTTTTATTTATTTCAATTTTCACAACATTACATTTCATCAAGTACATATATAATAACCTCTCTAGCCATTTAGCTATTTGAGAGGTATACAGTTAGAAAATTTACAGACAATAATTTTTTTATAACTCTTTGATAATTCCAATGAACACAAAGTCAACAACAGAAGTTCGAAAACAAAATTCATCTTACAGAACCAGGTTTCATGGTAACACCTACCACATCTTCAGCTCACAAACACATCAGTTCAGCTGAAGATGTGGTAGGTATTATCATGAAACCTGGTTCTGTAAGATGAATTAATTAATAAGACGTTGATGTTGTCAATACCGTATTCAATTTATTCGAAAATAAATTCATCTTACAGAACCAGGTTTCATGGTAGCACCTACCACATCTTCAGCTGAACTGATGTGTTTGTTCAGCTGGAGATGTGGTAGGTGTTACCATGAAACCTGGATCTGTAAGATGAATTAATTTTCGAATAAATTAAATACGGTATTGACAACATCAACGTCTTATTCTTTTAATTATGGAGAAATACTACAACATCTCATACCATAAAATCTATGATAAAAATCATGAAATTCGGTGCACACATGAAAAAGTTATTGAATGTGAAAATTTGAGGCTCGATTTTTATTTATATAGATGATAGTCAATGAATAATTCTTACGTTGATTCTGATTGATCATTCATCATTTATCATTCGAATATGATTTCAAATTAGAGCATTCAACAATTATGATCGATTATCATAATCGATATTTTGAAGCAGTTAAAATTTGAAACTTTCAAAGTTGTTCAAATCAATAAGTTTTTGAGTTTTCGCTGAACTTGCAGTTCAATTGTGCATTGTCAAAACATTCTAGTGAACGTGAGTTCTGAAGAGTTAAAATTTTGTAATGGTGCACGGGCAATGGTCGAGAACGATCACTGTGGCCGGGCAGTTCAGTAGTCAGTCCAAAGTTAGATTGCTGTGACAGATACGCGAATAGTTTGCTCAGGATGGAGCAGCCTTTAGCTTTCAGAAATAAGCTCTGCCGCCCTGGAGGCTAGAACTCACTGTACTCAAAGTTGCAACTACTACGCTTTCCACAATGCGACTTAGAATTCTTGATGAGAAGAACGGATCCAAGTACATTATTTATTCTCAAGTTTTCATTATTGCTCAGTCCATGGAATGTTTAGAGGGGCGGGATGTCATTTTCGGTTCAAAACTTAACTGACAGAACTTCTTCGTTGTTATTTGGAGTCTGATTTGAATTGGTTTGTTCCAGATCTAGAGGAGAACTTAAGGGCCCTACACACCTACGGATTTGGCTCACGGATTTGGCCTGTGTTGGCTCGTGTCCTTGAACGACTCGAGCAAAATCACTACACACTAGTAGTAAGCAACGCGAGCCCGGCCTGCCCTACTTTTCAACGCTATCCTCTCCACCAAAATCTAAATCGTCCAATAATGGAGATAGAGGAATTTTGATTTCGGATTTGAATTCAGCAGCCTCAAATTCTTTAAAGTGTAATTCTCATTTTCTAAAATACCCGAAAACAAGGGAGTTATGGCTGTTTCTAATATAGCTTTCTATTATAGTAAAAACGTACTAGGTTTATAAGATAATAATTTTTTGCTCACAAAGGAAAAGGTTTGAGCACTCAACATTTTAGGTCCAAACATGATCATTTTTAAAACTTTTTTTATTCAAACTTTGAAAAGATGAATCCAAATATGAAATCAGAAAATCAACTATGAATATGAAAAGAGTTGAATATGAATTTTACTTTGACCATTTTCACTTCTATTTCCTCCTTATTGTTATGTTATCTGTCTCTCTACACTCTCTCACTCTCTCTCTCTCTTGGTTATAGTAAACGTGTGTTAGTTTGGCTCCGTCTTCTAATAGATATTTCGTAGGGTTATACAGTTCAATTCTCTACAAATTATACAGCAAGTTATTCAGTTTCTCGAGCTAAATTCAATAGTGGAATTATATTTTTGATTAACAGACACTCTTTTTATTTATCTTGAAAAAACATTACTAATTCTTCAGTCTACCTTCTCGCCTGTAGAAGTGTTAATCCACCTAACGTTACATTATGGTTCGACCGAACAGAGGCACGCCAAAGAATGAGGTCAACGCTCCGAAGGCAGGGCCTTCTCCAGCTATTTCTGGATCATTGTCTGAAGAGACCCTCCGCATTATTCGACAGCAAATCGAAGAATCTGTGCAAAATGCCGTCTCAATGGCTGTGAAGTCTATTTTCGAGGAACTTCAGGCATTGAAGGAGGAGAACAAGCAGCTGCACGATAGTATTCGTGAGCTGGAGGTGTCTTGTCACCTGAAGGTCGACCACCTCGAGTAATACGGGCGCCAACATTCAATATGTATTTTTGGGATCCCGGAGAGCAAAAAAGAAGACACGGACCTGCTGGCGCTTGATGTCTTCAACAAGAAGCTGAACGTGCCCATGACTCTGGCAGGTGTCAACTGCTTGCATTGCGTTGGAAGGCATCAACCACCTCAACAAGGGCAAGCGAAACGTAAGGGCCGACCCATCATAGGTCGACTCTTCAGCTACCAGACCAGGAAGATGATCTTTGACGCTAAGAGGAAGCTGAAGGTTTCCGGCATCACCATTCGCGAGGATCTGACTGAGAAGAGTCACAAGATCCTCAACACTGCAGCCAACCGTCATGGGCACAGAAATGTCTGGTCATCTGACGGGAGGATCAAGATTTCTATTGGCGAGGGAGGATCCAAGAGGGTCCACACAGTCAAGAGGATGACCGACCTTCAAAAAATAAAGGTAAATTAAATCATTTCAGGATTCGATGACTAAGGTGCCCTCCACTACAATAATAGGAGATTCATATTAATAGATTTCACAGTAGATATACCTTGACATTTTTCATGAGCTGGCTTTCTGTTCTATAAATGAATCTTTCCACTGCTATTCATGATTATGATAAGGCAATTATTTCAAACTAGGGAGATCAACATTTGTTAATACTGATTTATCTTGATATTAATTCCCAAAACTACGTTCAATGCATCAACTACTATACTCCAGAGGGTACTAAAAAATCATTATTTCTATTCTTACTAATAATTACATCTCTTACCAAAATTTTTCCATAATTATTACTAATTTTCGAAATGCTGAATTTCAAATAAATTGGATGATTAACAATTGGACGTTATAGATATAAATGTAACCTATAGGTGTAGATAGTAATCTCTTCTTTATTAGGTTTACATAATGATATCTTCTACTATTGCCACAACTCGAACAATAGAAGCTAATGTGTGAAGAATTATTGATAGAACAGAGGGGTGGGTAGTCTGTATGCTTATATAGGGGCTGTGTTTCATTTAACATTATCTTAGACATTCATCAATAAATTATTACAGTACTCAATTTACTACTTTTATGGTTATTGCAACTCCCAATAGTTAATTATATGTCTAATACTATATAATATTTTTTATACTTCACCGTTCAATCCTATTCAAAACTCATCTAAAATAAGCACTTTCTCAATCGTCTCCTCTACTTCTTATTTTTCTTTCTCATTTCTCTTCATAATCTTATAGTTATTATGATTACTAGAATATTGTTGTAATTATTACATTTATTATAACTGTTGTGATTTTTGCGATGATGATTATTATTATTTTCCATTCTTCTTCTTTGTCTTCTTCTTCTTCTTCTTCTTCTCCTTCCTCTTCTTCTTCTTCTCTTTCTTTTTCTTTTCTTCTTCTTCTTCTTCTTCTTCTTCTTCTTCTTCTCTTTCTTTTTCTTTTCTTCTTCTTCTTCTTCTTCTTCTTTCTTTGATTAATTCAAGATCACAATATGATGTTCTATTTCTTATTCTATAGTTCAGTTTCAATAAGTTCTTCTCAATTGTGCACATACCTTCTTTCTCTTCTCTTCTTCCCTATTATTATCATTATTTTCCCTGTGATTTTTCCACTAGCTATCCAGCATGTTCAAATGTTTATCTCTCTTTCTATCTCTATTTCTCTTTCTACCTTTCCTCTTTCTATCTGATTACTTTCTACTAATATCCATATTATTTGATATTCGATTCTTTCTCACATCAAATCATACTATTCCTCTTCCATTTTATGCAAATATAATTCATTATCAGTCGTATTATGTATCTTTTCTCAATTGATAACTTTCTTCGAAGATTTTTCGTTTTTCTGCTGGCTTTTTCTTCTCTTTTGCAGTTTTTACTGGATTCCAACTCCCTCTATCTCCACTTGGATTCGATTTTCCACCACTGGATTCCATCTCTCTCTGTCTCCACTTGGACTCGATCTTCCACTACTGGATTCCTTCTCACTCTACCTCAACTTGGACTCGATTCTTCCACTACTGGATACCTACTCTCTCTATCACCACTCGGACTAGATCTCCCACTACCAGTTCTTCCTCAATCTTCATCTTATTCACCATTGGGATTATTCATCACCGGAACTCCACAGATCACAACATCAACATCTTATTGTGTTTAGTGAATTTTTTGAACTGGTGTTTTCAAATAGTGAAGGGAGCCGAACTGTCAAGGCATAAAGAATGCACTCGAATCAAGAGACTTTTTCATTTAGGTTGAGTTTTATCAGTTTCATCCCCATTTTCCCTGTCATGTGTCGTTCTGAGGTCGGTTCACGGTTGGTCTGCTGCTTCCATGATGCCTCTCACTGACACGTCAGCTCGCTCGCTCACCCTCAAGTAGGTATGATTATTTCAATAATAGTAATAATGACGCAGGTATGTTTCTAGCAAATAAGCTCCACTCTTTCAAAAATCTTTTCAAGGCTGCCCCCCTTAACGTCCAATCCCTCAGCTGCCACATTGATGAACTCAGAGCAATCTTCCGTTTTCAGGACTTCAATATAATTTGGAATTGGAATTTCCGAATCATTTTTGGAGCCTAGTATTTCATCAAATTTTGTTGCATTACCTGGATACAATCTTTTCTGTAATGATAGATTAATTAAAGCTCGTGGAGGTGAAGCAAATTCATGTGAAAGATGGTATCAAAACAAAAGTTTTAATCTCATCTAAACAAGAGTATTGTTCCAGACCAGAGTTTATGCTACTTGTATTATCCTTATCTAGTACTGATAAATTACTCGTTGGTATCTGTTATCGCCCACCAAAAATAGGTAATTCTACAGATTTCGAAAATGCCTTACTCTCTCTCATCCCTTGTTATAACCGTATACTAGTTATGGGGGATATGAACACCGACTTGAACATGACAAATCGTAACTTTGACTACTTTCAACTTACTACAATTTTCCAATGCCTAAACATGACTATCTCACCTCTCGATCCAACTCATCATACTAATAAATCAGACACACTCATTGACCTTCTCATTGTTAGTGATCCCAACGAGGTTGTTCAAGCAGGCCAAATCCTAGTCCCAGCTATTTCTGGACATGATTTGATTTACTGTGTACTTTCCCATAAGATACCTAAGCCAGAACAGAAAATTATCACTCATAGAGACTTAAAACACTTTGATGAAGCCGCCTTCCTGACTGATGTGGCTCAGACTCCATGGGATCAAATTGAAGCATTACCCTCAGTTGATGACATGGTCAAGACTTTCGAGACTTGGACTTTGACTTTGTATGACAAACATGCACCTTATGTGACAAGGAGGATTAATAGAAAACGACGAGTACCGTGGATGACTGAAGACATACTCAAGATGATGGGACGTAGAGACAAATCACATAGAAATTCTAAAAAGACATTTGACTTGGACAGTTTGATTGAGTATAGGAGCCTTAGAAATAGAGTTAAACAGGAATCACGGAACTCAAGGATTAGGTACTTGAATTCGTTTGTGACAAACAATAGACATGACTCTAAATCATTTTGGCAGGGAATAAAAGAATTCGGGCTTGGAAAACAGAAATCGAATCCTCAAATTGACTCACCATTGAACAAAATAGATGACCATTTCGTTTCACACTCTAACCAACGCGTCGAAGTTGTCATTTCTAATCATATTAATGTTCTTGAAGAGCAGGTTACGAACCTAGATTCACCAATTACTGATCAATCTCATTTCCATTCAATCTCAGAAGAATACACTTTCAAAACAATTCCACGTATTCATAGTAACGCTATGGGTGTAGACAAAATTCCTATTAAATTTTTCAAGAAGATTCTATTTGCTGTTTTACCAACCATTACATACATTTTCAACAAGTCACTTGAAGAAGGCAATTTCCCTGAAAACTGGAAGTTTGCTCTGGTTTGCCCTATAAATAAAGTTCCATCACCCAATAAAGTTGAGGATTTTAGATCAATCAGTATTCTACCTGCATTGTCCAAAGTGTTAGAAAGACTCATTCATGCTCAAGTTGTAAAATCTCTAGACAACAATAGTAAGCTCCATAACTTTCAATTAGGCTTTAGGAGATTCCATTCAACTGAGACAGTTCTGCTTCGTGTCACTGATGATATAAGGTTAGCTATGGACCAAACAAAATGCACCATCCTCACCCTATTTGATTTTTCTAAAGCATTTGATACTGTTTATCATACAGTCCTTTTGAATAAGTTAGCTATTCTTGGTTTAAGTTACAACTTGTTAGTTTGGTTCAAATCCTATCTATTAGGTAGGAAACAATGTGTATCTGTCGGTGAAAAAAAGTCAACTTGGAAAAACATCATGCATGGAGCATGGAGTACCACAAGGTTCAATAGGCCCTCTCCTCTTCACTTTGTATGCTAATGACCTTTCTTCCATTATCAAATTCTCCAGTTCCCATACTGTAACGACTAGCTCAATATTTCCTTGGAAAATCATGATTATGGAGAGGATATTAAAAAAAGAAAAACTAGCCTCACCAAACACATTAGTGGAAATCTTGGAAAATCTCTATCAATAACGCAATTCCAAAAGAAATGAATTATCACTCTATAAAATCAAACTATCTGGATTATTATTTGAGAGCTTAATTAAATTTTACTAATTTATTTTAGCAAATATTCAAAGTAAAGTAGTTCAAAGTAGAGGAAGCCTAACCTCCAACACTTGCATACCATTCCGGAAAAGTAATTAATCATTGTAAAACTTCTATTTCTATATTAACAGAAGTTGCAGAGCACTATTTTGTAATGAGATCAAGCTCATAAATCTTACTTTTTAACATCTTAAATATCTAAAAGTGATCTGAAAAACTTTGAAGACCACGTGAAAAATCACAATTTTCAAACACTTATATTTCTAAAAATACAGAAATTCTTACAAATCAAATTACCACACATGAAATAAGGAATTTTGATGTACATTACCTGTAAATTTCAAATTCCTAAGCTCCAAAAAAGTGTATTTGTACTTTTTTGTGTTCGAGACGTGTTGAGTGGAGCTTGACTCAAGCAGCCTGCACATCCTTTTGTTTAAATAAATAAAAATCTAGTTTCTGTTAGTTTCTGTGGGAATATGTCAACCCAACTTAAAATTGAAATAGTGAACTGGATTATTGTGATGGAGATTCAAAACTCAAAATGTTTATGAACTCCAAAAGCTATTAAAAATGGCGACACACTATAAATAGCTGTGGAGACATCAGCTCGAGACAGTCAGCAGCCAAATTTCTGAATCTCCAGACTATTCATGTCATGAGTGTTTTCTGTGTGCCAATGTAGACAATATCCGGTGAGTCACCTCAAAGTTATCTCAAAGTCATTTCAAAGTATTCTCAAGTTTATTCAAATTTACATCGAATTTATTAGATCATGAAATTTTAAAAATTTGTTTAATATAATTCTTTTTATCAAATCAGTTCGAGAGCGATTATAAATTTTTCCATACAGATCTAATTCTGAATCATTATAATTTTGAATTCATTCAGTTTTACTCAGAAACTTTTGCAATATTTAAACTACCTACGAAGACAAGTGAATTATATAAAATGAGCTGTATAATTTTGTGCTGATAGATCACACATTGTTGAATTAATAATCTGTTTAATCAATTTTTGTCAATAGACAAGATCATTTTTGAATCCACTCTATGTAGCTCACAGTTTATTATTTAAAATTTTCAAGATTTTATATCTATATTAGGAGTGCTTGTTAATTTGTTGAATAACTGTTGCCCTGTCATAAATTGCACTGAAGCTGCCAAAAAACTTTGCAGTGTGCTTGGGCTGAGAGGCGAGATGGACAATGGACAACGAGCGCATCAAACAACGGTGAAGAGGGCCGCTGCGTGCTGAATCGGACGGAGCCTACACGGGGACCAGGACGACGCTGCAAGACTGGACCAACACCGCCACTGAGGGCATCACCGACAACCACGGCCAAAAGACGAACTCTGTGCTGAACCCGACCACTCAAGCAAATCAGGTCATTTTGATAAAATATCTATACCCAGTAAATTCAGAAATTCATAAAAACGCTCTTGGAAAGAACATTCAATTAATTTCATGAAGGCTTGAAAGTGCAATAAATTATCAAACTTATTCAAAACATCCACACCCTGATTATAAAATTGAATTAAAACGTTGATCAGAATCTCTAAAAAGGGATTTTTATTTCATAGATTATAAGTGACTCTATGAGAGGCTATTTTCTTGGCTCGAAAATTCCTCATCTATGACCCACAAACGTGGGCCATTTTTGACACATGGCGCCCAACTAGTGTTGCATTGAGTTTGATTAATAATTGCACGAGCCAATATTAGATCTTTTTCAATTTCATTGAATTAATTTATTTACATCAATTTTTTGAGGTGACTCATTTGCGCTCAGTTTAGTCACAATCCGTATATGATTTATCAACACGGGAGATCAAATCTCAATGTCATAATAATTTTTGACTCAAATATTCAAAGAAATTCTCAAATTATCAGAATTCATAAGCATATTGAATTTGTTTATTCCCACAGAAACAGTTAGTCTAAGATTTCTCGTATTATTTTGTGTTTGATGCTTATTTTGCACGTTCGGAGATTCTCATAGGAATGTAATTTGGCTGCATAAATTTTTCTGTTTGAAATTTTCCAAGATAAATTCTTTCAGTTATCTTAATTGTTGCTATTAGTGCCCTGAAATTGATTTTAGTTTTGATAATATTACCTGGAGTTTACAGAATAGGAAAGGTTAATCTAAAAAGATGGCTGATAATAATAATAATGCCGAATCCGAATCTCAAGATAGGTTACCAAACAATGAATTCAGTAGAGAAAGTTTGGCCCTCTTATCATCAACACAAGTTGAAGGAAACAAATCCGAATCTAGTGAAACTCTTTTTCTCCCACTTCAATAAGAAATTCTGCTAGTTCTCCCCAAGCTAGTAACAAAGACGATAATGAAGTTACTTTAAAAAGTCTAGCCAAATCAATGAAAAGTCTTTTTGCTATGCAGCTTAGTCATAGGAATTTAACTGAAGAGATTAAGATAGTACTCAACAAGTAACAGCTCAGTTCTCAGCTAAGGTTGAAGAGCATTCCGAGAAAATTTCAGAGAATAAGCAAGCAAACATGAAGATAAATGGGAAGATAAGTCAGATTAAAGAACAGGAAATGGTTAACGTTCGCGTTCATTTACAAAGTCAGATTAACGAAACACATGCCGGAATTACTAAAATAAAAGAAACCTGTCTTATCAATGAACTAGTGAAGGAAAAATCACCTAATGGATACGGGGTATGGGGTGCATCCAATCTGTTAGCAAATCTAGGTCAATTTGATAATACCCCAAAAACCCCGCAACCAAAAGAATTCGTGAATCAAATCATAGCTATAAATGAACTTTAAACAATACCATGGAAAATCTGGTGTCTGCAGCTTGTGGCTCAGCATCTCAGAGGCGAAGCTCTAACATTCTTTAGAAGTCGTATGGAGGATTTTAATAATTTGGGTGACTTCACCAAGGCATTCCTAGACCGATTCAGGTCCTTATCAAAACAACAAACTGTTTTAAACAAGATAATAACTTGCAGTTTCAATAGTAGAACAGATACATATAGCGATTTTGCAGCAGAAATAAAATATTTCAACTCTTTATTAGATAACTCACTTTCCGAAAATAATTTGGTTCAGATAATAACACAGAAATTCCCTTACAGCGTTCAGCTAGCACTCTCTTGTCCTCAAATCAATAATCTGCGTGACTTGGAAAACTGTCTGAATAGAATTCAGACAATAAACGACAACAACCCACCAGTCAATCACAAAAGACTCGACGCTACCAACAACGATGAGCGGCTATCAGCAGGCATCAGAGAAGCAGACAGCATGTATCCTGAGAGTCGCAGATGGGAGCCTCGTAGGTGGGAGCCTAGTGGATGGGAGCCTTGTAGATTGGAGCCTAGCAGGCAGGAAGCAGGCCGAAGGACGTATGAGGGAGGAGATGGACCGCGACAGCAGCAGCAGCAGCAGCAACAGCCGCGACAGCAGGACCAGCGCCAGCAGCAGCAGCAGCATCAGAGACCGCAGGAACAACGCCAACAACACCGCGACAATCAACGCAGATTTCACGAGAGTCAGCATGTGAGAGATGGAGGTTCCCACGCCATCAAGCAGACACACTCGCCAAACCCGCCACAGAGCCCAAAGCCGAGTGATGCGCGACCGAGCCACTCTCACAGCAGCAACCCCAGCAACAACAATCCATGTAGCAAGAATTCAAATTCAGGGACACCAATGAAAAATATCTGACAACTAAAGGGAAGGATAGTACCGATAGAAGAAGAAACAATCAAGAGAATTACGCTGAAATCGAGTGCTATCATTCAACCAGACGCAAATGTGGGAGATAACATAGACAATAATTATGATGATTCGGAGATGTCTGAAACTTGTACTAAGGATTACGAAATTAATCAAATGAAATTATTCAGGCCTAGTAAGCTGTATAGTACTTATGATGAAAGAGAGATAAGTGAGAGTAATCGGAAGAGAGAAAAAACCGAAGGTATAATGAATGTAGATTGTGTGAATAATGTCGATTGTGTAGGGGTTGTTGATTGTATTAATGGAATAGAATTTAGAAAAAAAACAGTGATGAGGAGTCTGAAGCAAAGAAGAGGAAACACACTCGTTTTAAAGAAAATACTCCAAATAGAGTGAGGGAAAGAGAATACATTTTTCATGAAAAGAACAATCACACATCACATGCGAGGTACCGATGTTTGCGTATAAGAAATCGAAAATGTACGTGCTTCAAAAAGCATTGTGAACAGTCAAATTGTTTAATTGAAACTACTGGTAACGAAAAAGAAATTGAAACAGACTGTAATACTTTATCGGAAATAACCGCTTTTGGGAAGAGACCACTGTGAAACAGAGATAGCCTACCTCGATTAATGAAACCGATAAACAGGCCTACTACGAAAAAAGAAATAATTTTGAACCTATTCCGAATGATAACGAAACCGCTACTAGCTCCAAACTACTAAATAAATCAATCAGATATTTTCCAGAGGACGAAAGTTCCACCCCCATGAAATTGAGAAACATATTCAGAGATGATATAATCGCTGACTTATTAGAAGAAGATACAGGACATGATTTATTATTTTTTTTATTTTATTTTATTCAATTCTTCACGTAAAAATCACAAAAGCAGAGCTAGGCTCTAGTGATGTGTGAAATGTCATTTAATTATTCAAAATGGGAAAAAGAAAGAAAAAAAACCATGAATGTGGATCACTTATAAACCCACTGTCATACCCCAACCCAAGGCAAACCAACTATTACATAAATAGAACACTAGCAGTGACCATACTATATTGGCAAATCATGTAGAGGCTATCTTCTCAAAAAATTCCTCAACTTTATAGGGACACATACCTATGAGAATGGTTTTTAATTTTTTCTTAAATAAACCAGGAGTAGCACTTTCCTTGACTATCTGTGGTAGGACATTGTAAACCTTGATGCCCATGAAATAAGGGCCCTTCTCCAAGAGAGTCAGCCTGTGCTCTGGATACCTGAGTCCCCTGAATCGCGTGTTATATAAATGCGCCACTTGTCTCTCCTGGAAACGGTCCTTATTTCTAAAAACAAATAGAGCTAACTCTAAGACATAAACTGCCGGGGCTGTAAGGATGGAGTGTTTTCTAAATATGGGTCTGCAAGAACATCTGTCTGTCAGGCCGAATATTCGCCTCAAAGCTTTTTTTTGAGTCCTGAAAATAGATTAAAATTCTGTTGTTCTGCCCCAAATATGATACCAAAGCGTAGATGGGATGCAAAATAAGCATGATACACAATTAACGCTGTACTTGTACCTGCAACCCTGGAGATCACACCCATCGCAAATGCTGCTCTACTCAGCTTCCTCAACAGTTCAGAAGAGTGAGACTTCCACTTCATATCACTATCCAAGAACAATCCCAGAAAAGTGGTTCCATCAGAGGGCTTGAAGGTGGTATCTGAGTCTAGTTTAACATGAAACGTTCCCTGGGCATTTCGAGCATGGGAAGGCACCAATTTGGTTTTACTAGGGTTCAATGACAAACCATTATAGTTGAACCACTCATTAAGCTCATTCAAACAAGTTTTTGCTCCCTCAATCAAAGAATCAACATTTCCACCCTTAATGAGAGCTGTTGTATCATCAGCAAATAGAGTCAGATCATAATTAACAAACTTTGATATATCATTTACATATACCAGATAGAGCAATGGTCCCAAAATAGATCCCTGTGGAATACCTCGATTCATTGCCAACCAAGTAGAGTTGAAAACCATTCCATCAGCAACAACTGAAACCCTATGGTATCTACCCCGCAAGAATGATTGCAGCCACAAAAATTCAACTCCCCTCACACCATAGTGCCACAACTTGGACAAAAGCAGGTCATGATCCAAGCAATCATAGGCCTTGGACAGATCGCAAAAGATACCAAGTACCTTCTGCGATCCATCCAAAGCACTAAGAGCCTCCTTATTCAGTCCAAACACAGCATTGTCAATACCTCTACCCCTCCTGAATCCAAACTGGGAATCACAGAAAAGATCATTTCTCTCAAAATAGGAATTCAACTGAATATGAACTGCTCTCTCAAATATTTTTGGAAATACCGTTCCCAGAGAAATTGGCCTGAAGTTTGACATTTCCTGTGAATCACCCTTCTTATACAGTGGCTTTATGGATGAGAATTTTAGTAAATCTGGGAATTCCCCCCTTCCAAACGACAAATTGATAACATGTGAGAGAGGTTTTGAAATAAGCTGAGCAGTTAGTTTCAAAATAAATGTTGGAATTTCATCCCACCCTGATGATCTGCTATTTTTTAAACCATTGATAATATTTAGTACCTCATCACATGTTATTTCTTTGAATTGGAAAGCTGATTTAGTCTTATTATGGGGAGCATCAAAGGTCCTCTCATATCTCCTTCCACCAGCCGAATTCCTTGAAGACAAGTTTATATATCCTTCAGCAACTGTATTAAAATACTTATTGAAGGAATTGGCCACCTGTTGTGGATCAGAGATCAAACTGGAGCCCATCTTAAGTATTGGACAAGGACCTGCAGTTTTATTATTACCAAGTGTATTTTTGATAACCCTCCAAGTTGTCTTTGTTACATTGCTGGAAGAAGTAATGCAGTGAGATAGGAATTTCCTTTTTGCCAATCTTATAACATTTCTCAGAATTAGTTTATATTTCTTGAAATATTCCATAGTGATAGGGTTAGGATTGCAATGCAACATCTCAAGAATTTCCCTTTTGCGTTTACATGATACCTTAATACCTTTAGTCAGCCATCCCCTACAAGCTCTGTCACCAGTGTTCACCTTGAATGTTTCCAATGGGAAAGACTCCAAGAAACATTATCTATAACTATGAAAAAACCTGCCAAAACCCTCCAAACAGTAAGTGGCTCTCAAACAACTCTCCCCAAGTCTCCCTTTCCAACCGTGAGGTAAAATTTTTAATAGCAGGTTCTGGAAAATATCTTTTACTTACATAGGATCCTTTAATTCTCAAAGCAGCTTCAGAAACCTGAAAGAAAAATGCATGATGGTCTGACAGCCCAATATCCAGAGTAGTACAGTTCAAATTACTTATTTCTAAGTTTGTCAAAATAATATCTATGCAAGATATAGATGTGTGATTGCATTGAAATTGAACTCTTGGAATTGAAAGTCGCCACAAACAAATATACTTTTCTTTATTGACTCAAGACGTAATCTTTTAAGAAGCAATTCAAGACTAAATAAAAATTCCTTGAATGAAGCATTGGGTGGCCTATAGATTGAAACGATAACAGTGTCCCTTCCTTTCTGAAAACAATCATCCCTCAACTCCACTGCCGAAATCTCAAGCAAACACTCCACTGACAAACCGCCAATATCATCTCTCCCTAGATAAGAAATTTCATCTCTGAGTATAACTGCAACTCCTCCTCTAGCCTTATTTTTCCTACAAAAAAGAGACCTCAAGGAATAGCCAGTGAGAGAGTTTAGGATACCTGAATTTGCCGCCTCCAGCCAATGCTCACTCAAACAGATTGCCAATGGTCTAAGCTTATATGTTTCAAAGGTAGCCTCTATTTCATCAATTTTCCCTGCAAACCCCTGGATATTCAAACACATAACATATGACCTGTCGAGTCCATTCAGATCCATAATCTCACCTTGTTCCACCCTTGACCCATTACTTTCATCTATCAAGGACTCTTGCTCTGTTAAATCTACACAATTATTTACCTCTGTCATAAAATTCACCTCTTTTGTAGAAGTGTTGTCTATATTCCTCTTCTGAACATTATCTTTATTTATGTCATTTATTTGCCTTGATAAAAAATAATTTTTATCATAGTTGTCATGACTAATCAGTTTAAATCAATCAGGTCACATGTCTCAACAGATTGAATATTGTGTGAAGGTTGTATGGTGTCTTTAAATGCAATTACATTATTCTTTTTCTGCTTGTAAAGGCTGTCGTTTTCATGTGTCTGTTCTATCTGCTCTCTTTTTTCTGTTATGATACCCGCTATCAATTTGCATACTGTTTTCTTTCCCAACCTGTTCATATGAAGGCCATGCCGAGTATGCTTAGTCGGTTCAAACATCCAGAGATCGACAATTTTAACGTTACTCACATATTGAATTTTTCGGATGGCTCTATTCAGTTTAGTAATCATCAAATTTATGTGTGAGTTAGCAAATAAGTCGTACCTGTAAGGAATAGTAGTAATAATAAAATTTCTATTAGCATGTTCCTCCATAACCCTGACCAGCCACCTCAGATACACCTTAATATGATTCTCAGAGGAACCATCAGTCTGTGATGCGATATCTATCACGTGCTTAGAGTTGCTGTTACAATTTCCATCACACTTCCTATTTGTAGTAGCTTCCTCCATTTCCATCAATTGCTGCTCTAGTTCTACTGCTCTATCTGTCAACGCATTTTTCATGTATTCTAGTTCAGCCACTCTTTGCCTAAGATATTTATTTTCCTCTGAAATAGATTCATATTTTGGAGTCTCTGGTGTAAGTGTTACATAAGGCGAGAGTAGTGATGTGAGTGAGGACGGGCCTGTCGAATTTGCATCATCGCTATCAACATTTTCTTCTTGTACGTCTAAGTGCAGGGACACACGATCCGGCGAAATCGCCGTCCGGCGTTTTCGCCGGACGAAGCTTCGCCGTCCGGTTGCAAGAAGTACACAGGAAGGCATGGGGCAGAACACACGATCCGGCGACATCGCCGTCCGGCGAAAACGCCGGTCCGGCGAGAAATTGATCCGGCGATATCGCCGGGTATTCTCTACTTCGCCGTCTGGTTTTGCCGCCGGAAAGCAGTAGCAGGGCATTGTACTATATGTGCAGGGACACACGATCCGGCGAAAACGCCGGACGGCGCTGTCCCCACCCATGCCACTTCTTTATTTATTAACATTTGTAACGTTACAAATGGGTAGGGTAGGGTTACAAGGGTAGGTTACAAGGGTAGGGTTGTAAGTAGGGATGGGTATCGATACATCGATGTTCAGGTATAGCAATCTATCTCATATTCTAGGTACACCTGACAACAATTCTCCTTGTATTATGAAAAAGACCTAATTTTCAGCTTCAAGCATCATCACCAACTACATTGTCCTCACATTGATATTTTGCACAACGACATAAGTTCTTGAGATTATGTTCTATTAGAATTACCAGTAAGATACACTTCATTTCAGTATTTAAAGTGAAATTCAAGCTGGAAATTCAATCACAATAGTAAAAGATTGTTTTTTCGTATCTAATCAATTTTTTATTGTAGCAAAACGTAAATTAGAAGGTTGAATACGCCTAAACCACAGTTCCAAGCTATTACAACATTTTCAGACAAATGATTTGATAGATTTTCATGAGATTTGGTAGGAATAATTTTAATTACGCGACAACATAATATGTGTAAGTTAATTTTGAAATGTTGTACTCCATTTATTATACTGAAATGTATCTAAATGATCCAGCAAAAACGCTGGACGGCAGCTTCGCCGGCTGTCATGTGTTCTGAATGCTAATTGCCGCCGGGTCCGGCGAAAACGCCGGACGGCGATTTCGCCGGATCGTGTGTCCCTGCACTAACACCCGTTTAGTTGCTGGTGGATCATGATTGTGTTTACCTGGCTCTCCCACCACTTTAGATTCAATAGAGTCAGTTCGAATGCAGCTTGAGCAGTATTTATTAGTACAACGCCATATAATTTCCCCTGAGCGCTGTTTGACTGCCCTACTGTACCGGAAATCTTCAAATACAATTCCTGGCTGCCCTTTAGCAGTCTTTATAAGTATAAGTGCCATTATTATCGTATGCAAAGACTATTACACTTGAACAGAGAGAATATTGCGACTCATAAACACAATTCTTACAGTAATAATATTCAAATGCAACTCAATACCAATAAGAAACAATACGACTAGATAGATACATCAACACCAATCTATTTGCTAAAATATTAAATGTGATGGAACTACTCTAAATATAGAAGTTAGTATTGAAAGAAAAATGAATGTCCCAGGTATCAATAGTTTTTAAATTATCTATTTCATTTTGATTATTACATCCGATTGATAATTTTTATTTTATTCTATTATTCTTTTTTTTAAATAGGTTTTAACTGAAAGAGGAGACAAAATTTAAAATTTAGACTGAAATGTGATGAAATTAAAAGTAACTATTTAATAAAAATTAAAGAGATATCAGATATGTCAAATTATTATCGAAGAAGGAAATTTATTTCTTTGAGTCTTACTCCTCCAGATGAGTAAGATTTATTACGATAGCGAATTTCCAAGAAATATCAAGTACCTAACTGTAATAAAGCGCTAGAACGTTGTTGAGTAAGACGAATAAAAGTAAAAACAACAATTGATATTGGTATCAGGGGTATCAAGGAAACTAGATGGAATCTTACAGATGAAGTGTAAATAATATTTTTGAGTGATAAGAAAGTCTACTGAGTTTATAAAGATAAAAATCGGAAGTAATACTTAGATACAACTCCAAACAAGTGACCAAACTACCGTATTCAATGAAACAACTGCAAAAAATTGATTAGATAGTTTCCTTACTTCCGTAGGAAGATTAACTGTTAATAATTAAGAAAAATATATATATATATATATTTCAGAGTTACTGTTACAGGTTCTGCTCGTCTCTCAATCCAAACAAGTAAGAATGGTACGTTTTAAGGTACTGTGGCTCTTGTGAATCCAAACATCTATATCGGGCGTATCCCGTCCAGCTCCGGGACAAGCGCGACAGATATCCTGAGCAAGGCCGCACAGGGTTTACAAATTATTCACCCATATACGACGCTTGCAGGGACAGTCTAGGAACACATTGAATTTGTTTGCCACTTACAGAATAAGAATAATTTATCATAAAAAATGACTATTTTATAGATTCGTTCTTTATGAGAAGCAGAGCAAGCAGCCAAATAAAGATTGATGCGAAAAAAAGCTTTTAATTCACAGGAATACAGCAATTAAATTATGAAATATTACTATAGATCAGACTATAATATGAACGAATATGGGAATAAAAAAGACAACAGATTTATAATAGCGATTTAATATTTGAATAAATTAGAAATATTTAATAAATTTCAATAAATAGATTTAATAAATTCGATTTGAACTTGATTAGACTATAATATTAACTCATATGGGAATGTTAAAAAAATAGAAATATTATAATAGCGATTCAATATTTAATTGATTTAGAAGTATTTGATTAATTTTAACAAATAGATTTAATAAATTCTATTCAATCGAATTTTTTGTTAGGAGTGATAATTTTAATGCTACAGATATGATGTATCAGTTGACTAGTTAGATAATAATAATAATAATAATAATAAATGTTTATTTCCCAAAAAACTAAAACTACAACATCAATTACAAAAATATTAGATAAATTACAATATTACATACAATAGTTAGTTACAAAAGGTTCTTGTAATGTGTTCTCTACTTGTTTAGTTTTTCTGTGTGGAAATTGACCTACTCCACTATGGCGTACCATGTTCTAGAGTAGGTTTTGTTAGTTTTTTGTGTGTATTATCAATTAGTTAGTGTTTAGTAAGTCATTAGGTGGTTAGTTGTTATTTGAAATAATGTTTCCTATGTTCTGTCTTCCTTTGCTCATTAACCAATTGTGTACTATTGCTTTGAACTTTCTAGGAAGATTAATCTGTTTAAAGTTTGCAGGAAGTAGATTATATAATTTTGGTGCTAAATGATTAAAATGTCTCTGGTATAGTGCCTTCCTTGCAACACTGGTGATGAGAAGATTCCTGTATCTGGTGTTGTGGTTGTGGTTTCTAGTTTGAAATGTTGTTGGGTTCTTGTGTAATCTGCATAGTATCTCCTTGGAGTAAAGCTGTCTTAAATCCATCTCCAAGTTATAAGTTATAACAAGCTTAGCCTATGCTTATCTAATCGCAGCTCCGAGACAGCACGACCGTCCTTCACCAGCTCTCTACCTCAACTCTGAGGTAGTGAATAAAACGAATTAAAACAATTCCAAGAATTTATAGAATGTAATCTGTACGGTAAGAAAGTGCAAGCATTAATAGACACTGGTGCACAATGCAGTATTATTCAAGCTGATCTATTCTCCAGTAAAGAGTCAAAGCAGAACTTGAAATGAAAAATTATGAAAAATCACGAGAATTAAACCTCGCAAAAATAATAAGTACTTGCATGTACGAACACCTTCTATGTTGAATAAGTGTACTTATAATTGTTAAATAATGTATGTTGATCATAATAATCAAAGCAGAACTTAAAATGAAAAATTATAAAAAATCACGAGAATTAAACCTCGCAAAAATAATAAGTACTTGCATGTACGAACATCTTCTATGTTGAATAAGTGTAGTCATAATAATCAATAATAGAGTAGATAAAATAAATAATAAGGAAATATTTCACAAGACGTTTTATGTATTTTCCACCGACCAACTGGAATTAGTTACTCGCCGGAAAGGGAGCCTATGTCACGACTAGCTCAATATTTCCTTGGAAAATCATGATTATGGAGAGGAAAATGGGAATTAAAAAAAGAAAAACTAGCCTCACCAAACACATTAGTGGAAATCTTGGAAAATCTTTATCAATAACGCAATTCCGAAAGAAATGAATTAAGCTTATCACTCTATAGAAACAAACTATCTGGATTATTATTTGAGAGCTTAAATTATATTTTACTAATTTATTTTAGCAAATATTCAAAGTAAAGTAGTTCAAAGTAGAGGAAGCCTAACCACCAACACTTGCATACCATTCTGGAAAAGTAATTAATCATTGTAAAACTTCTATTTCTATATTAACAGAAGTTGCAGAGCACTATTTTGTAATGAGATCAAGCTCATAAATCTCACTTTTTAACAAAAATGCACGATATCCTCCCTAGAAACATTAAATTATTATTGGTTCAATCTCTCATCTTCCTACATTCAATGTATTGTTATTCTGTTCTCAACGATATGCAAGTCACTCTGAATGATAAACTACAGCGTTGCCGAAATTATTGTCCACGTTTCGTCTACTCTCTCCAACGCCATGATCATATCACCCCAGCCCACATTGCTAGTTCAACATTATAGCTTCCCGATCAAAGGCTTTTTCGAATAGTCAAGCTTGTTAGAGATATCTTTAAATACGGTAATCCGAACTATTTTAAAGATGATTTCAAATTTGTCTCTGAATGTAGGAGGATAGATGCTTCACATACTAGAACCGGATAAAGTACTTTATGGATACCCAATCATCGAACTACTATTTTCACAGAATCCTTCTTAGTCAGTGCCTGTCGTGCATGGAATGCACTTCCTGTTTCTATCAGGTCCATGGAGAGCCGAGGGAGCTTCATCCTAACATCTTTTGGAACAAATGACTGAAACTGTCCGGCCCTAGAACGATCACATGACAACCATTCCTTACCCATCCCACCAATATAAACCTTTAAACCTGTTAAAGAATGAATTATTGTATATAATATATTATAAACTCATGTTATTTTAATTATCCACTGCATACTGCTGTATATTACTGGAAGTTGATAACCCTGATCTACTTTCAGCCTACTTCATTTTATTAATCAATAATTTTATCTTATCTACCTATATAATTATTTTACTTCATCAATTTTCTGTTTTTTTTTCTCTTAAATATTCAGATTAATTAAAACTTTTACAATATATCCAATAATAAATGAATCGTTAGTTTAATTAATGAAATTAACATTTTGGTAGAGAGTTAGTTGGGAGGATATTTTTAATATTCTTTCCGAAGAATGGACATTAATATGTCCAAAGCTCCGTCAATTCATGTAGATGCATAACAATATAATTATCTATAGTTATTTTATTACAAATTGCTTTTTCATATCATATACAGTTCAAGAATTATTTTCTTAGTCTATATTATGTAAATTCATCTATAATTTTTCTGTATTGTAAGCTATTGTATATAAGTGTATAAGCCAGTATATATTGTAATTTACATAAATAAAGTTCTTAATCAATCAATCAATCAATCTCTCTTATGTATTGTAACATACATAAATAAAGAAATCTAATCTAATCTCTGACGGATGTGAATTCAGTAGGCTTTTTGAGGTCTGCTGAAGTGCAGTTTCATTATCAGATCTTTCAACAACACTTTAAAGTAATTGTGCTTTATTTGCAGTTTCTTTTTAATATATATAATTATATTATATGTTTTACTTCTCTTCTTCATCTCTTCTCCCTAAACCCCTTATTTTCCTCTATTCTCTTCAACTCCTGGATAGAGCTTTCTGCTATCTTATAATTATAACAATTAATCTGTCATTTTCCAATTATCTACTAATTTTTCTTTTTCTCAATTGCTTTAATACTATTTTGTTCATGATACTATCGTTAATTTTGTTTAATTATCTAGATATATATTTAGTAATGCTTTTTTTGTACAATGGGTCTGTCGAGACCTAGCACACTGTCAATAAAATCAATCTATCACTCTCTCTTTCTCACACAGACATACATCAACTCTTAGTTTATTCACACAGCGTAGCAGTGAATAGAGAATTGAACCTCTATACTCAATACTGTAAACCCTCAACCAGCTCTCAATAAGTACGGTTTAGAACTTTTTACTTTCCTTGCCCTATTACCATAGGTAAGGAAAGTATTGCTTTCCGAAAAAAATTAAGGTACCCCAATTTTTAAATTTCTATACGTTTCAAGGTCCCCTGAGTCCAAAAAAGTGGTGTGTGTGTGTGTGTGTGTGTGTGTGTGTGTGTGTGTGTGTGTGTGTGTGTGTGTGTGTGTGTGTGTGTGTGTGTGTGTGGTGTGTGTGTGTGTGTGTGTATGAGTGTATGTGCGTCTGTGTACACGATATCTCATCTCCCAATTAACGGAATGACTTGAAATTTGGAACGTGAGGCCCTTACAATATAAGGATCCGACACGAACAATTTCGATCAAATGCGATTCAAGATGGAGGCTAAAATGGCGAAAATGTTGTCAAAAACAGGGTTTTTCGCGATTTTCTTGAAAACGGCTCCAACGATTTTGATTAAAGTTATACCTGAAATAGTCATCGATAAGCTCTATCAACTGCCACCAGTACCATATCTGTAAAAATTTCAGGAGCTCCGCCCCATCTATGCAAAGTTTGATTTTAGATTCTCAATAATCAGGCTTCAGATACAATTCAAACAAAAAAGATTCAGCATGAGAATCTCTACAATTAATGTACAGTAACATTTTCACCTAAAATTAAAAATAAGCTCGAAATTCGAGAAAATGTGATTAACCAATTGCGAACTGTTGGCAACTGTTGAATCTATTAAATGATTCACTATGAAGAGATAGCACACCTCGTGTGTCTTCAGCGTTATTGCCCTGTCACCAGCTGACTCAAATCTTTGAATAGTAGACTTGAGATGCGCGGGACACTAGCGTCAGGTGATCAATTTCCATAACGGCAAGGAAAATTGTGTGAGTAAGCCACACCAGATTTTAGATCTTGTTTTATATAGTATTTAAAATACTATGACAATTCATTCATTGAAAAAGGTTGTCATACTCGATATTATCCTGTTAAAACAGAGACAGAAAAATTGTGATTCAATTTCAGCTTCCTCAATAAAATTTCACACAAATAGAAAAGAAATAGACTAATAAATATAAAAATAAGTTGATTTTTATTAAATAGAAAATTGAAATATGTTCATTCTACAGCTAATAACAATATTTGGGAAGCACTGGTATTATATTATTTTACAGTACTAGTACTTTCTTGCTATAGGTTCAACCAAATTCTTCATAGAAATAAAATTCTTCATTAATAACATTAAAGTGCTCACAGAGTTTTTATTTTCGACTATTTTGGAGTCCCCGCGAAACCGTTTCACTAATTCGAGGGAGCTGAATCCGAATCTGAAATCCAAATTTTGCTATCTCGATTTGCAGGCGATTTGGATTTTTGGTAACTACACGCGCCCGGCCGGGAGAGCCTGTACTCACGGATTTCGGCCGAGCCGAGCCGAGCCGAACCGCGCCAGTAGCCCTGAACGGATTTGGCTCGGCTCGGCTCGGCCTGGCTCGGCTCGCAATACAATTGCCTACACACTCACGTATTTCTCCCGAGCCGAGCCAAGACAAGACAGGCCAAATCCGCGAGCCAAATCCGTAGGTGTGTAGGGCCCTTTAGTTGTAACGTATGTAGATTACGGTGACTATGAAATTCTATAGTACGGTACATTGAATATTTTATGACTCAAAAGAAGATGTAATTTACAGGAGTAATTAGGCCATATAACTACAGTATTATAATACTACAGCATTATTAATAACAACTACACTATAATTATAAATGTACTGACTCCTCCTGATGATATATGCCTTTTCAATTAAAATATTATAATTTCCTGATGGTGAATTTGTCAGATATTATGATCTCCAATGCCCCAAGTCAACAGTCGAAGAAAGTAGTGGCCGGGTTATGTTTTCATTCAACTTACACACATACGGCAAAGCCGAAAAGGCATTTGTATTATTCTGTATGCTGAAATCTAAACGTTGATTGCCCGGAATCGGGAGTTCAAATCTCATTGAAAGCCAAATACTTTAATTGCACTGTAGTGATATAGACAAGTTCGGTAGTTGTAATACAGTGTCAGAATCAGAATTTCACTCCAAAAATGCTATAGAAGAATAATTTCAACGAACAATCCCTCAAAGATTGCCTCAATTGACAATCCCAAGATCCATGTCTATGTCTAAGACGGCATTGGTTAACCGGAGCACAATCGAGGGTAGCAGGAAAAGTCCCACGAAACGCGGCCGCAGTTTATGACGTCACGCGAGATGTTCTATCACTTTATTGACGATGAGTGGTGGTGATAAGAGAATTGGTGGGGGGAGGCAGTCTGGATACGATCCAAGTGCACCATTAGAGGGAGGGAGAACTGCAGTGCACTACTGAATCATCTGGCATCAACAGTTGTAATGAATAAGAGTGTGCTACTACAAACCCTCAAACCCCTCTCACAATCTTTATCATCCCCACCGCCAATGAGGGGATCTTGTCGACTGAGGCGCGATGTACTGATAACGTTTTATCGCCGTTCGTCGTGCAGTGCAGTACCATACCGCAAACACGGCCTACCAGATCCTTGCGGCGTCTTGGACCATCAAATAGTTCAAATGCTGGAATTTTATTCCCTCTACTTTCATGCGCCGTACCCCATAAAACTGCCTCTCTCTATCACAACCCTCACAAGAGATACAATTATCATAGGGAAAGCTCTTTTGAAATTGACAACTACTGATGGAATTGCCCTTCTTGTATGAATTATGTCGTGATAGACCCGTTTCTAGAAATGATTGTCTAACAAGTTGTCCTCTTTTCTTTTCTCTATGAGCACTCCTCTTCGTCAAGTGATGGCACGCTTGATAGATCGGTTATCGGCCGGTCTCCACGCTTCTCAGTTCTCTCAACTATTTAAAATACACAAATACAGTGGTACTGTAATACGATATGGTGAATTCTCTATTCTCAGTGGAGTATTATAGAAATCAATACCACTTCATAGTAGTCTCATGTTGCATCAAGAATTTCATGGATTCCATTCAGTTATCAAACCTGAATATACATTTTTTTCGGAGATTCTATTTCAAATGAAGCCTCCATCTATTTTCATATAGATGTCTTTCATCTATTTCAAATATAAATTTATCGTTCCAGAATAACATTCAACCTTTTTCAATTGTTATTGCTTGAATGGTTTGTTTCCTTTTATCGTATCGTTGCACATTCATTATTGAAGATGATTGGATATTTTTTTTATGGCAGCTTCCATGTAGGAATTTATCGGAAGTGCATAATTTCTCAATAATTCAACAAAGTATTTATAATTATAAGGTATGAATTTTTTGTACTGTAGGCCTGTTTTGGGAAGTGAAAATGATCTATTTATTTGCATTGAAAACAGGAAATGATTGTTTCTTCATCGCATTTGATACTCATGTCTAATGATTCGTTTTTCTAACTCAAATTAATACAAGAGTCTGAATCTTATCTATATTGATGTACACAGTCCAGGGGTGCCCACAGGGGAAGGAAGTTTTGACGTAGATTGTGTCTTCGGAATTTTTTGGGTGGAATACTTTTTGTGAGATCCACTGATTTATTGCAATAGTTCAACAGCTGAACATAATCCTCTCTCACTCCCACACAGGCACTCGCATCTTCCGTTATCGACAGAAGTAGATATAAATTGCCGGTTCTGGGACAAAATGTGCTAGACCAAATGGGGTCAAAGATTATGATAAGAGAGTGACTATTGTAACTTTTGTAACATACAAAAGTTACACTTGTGCAGCAATTTGCTGCGGGCGTGACTACTCGCATGTTAACTATTGCACCACTAACATTCTTGATAGCTGACAAAACTCCTTTACCTCAATACCTTGTTCTCTCTCTGTGGATTGCCATCTAATGCTGTTCAGACTGGTTGTCAATTGGTTTTATACCTACAAGTGGTGAAGCAAGACCCAAACGTTTGATCATCTCAGACTTCAATCTAGTGTGATCCCAACCTCCTGCTCTCTTCAACATGTTTTGTAAGTCAGGTATACTGAATATAACATTGATATATTCTTCAATGACCTCAATGATAAGCTCTTGGAATATTTTACCCAAATATTGCTCATTCACAGCATCCAAGTCTTCAATTGGATCTCACATATCTGTCAGTATAGAGTTATTCAGACTTGTAAATACTTGGGTATCATCAAGACATTGGAACTTTGGTAGCCATTTACAAATAATATCTTTGCATCTGATCAGATTTGTAGTGTTACTATCATTTTGAGGATTTGCCACATTAATCACTCGTCTTTGATGAGCATTGATATTACCCAAAGTATCCATAATTCTTCCACCCCATAGGAGCCATTGTATATAGAAGGCATGTGTGGTAGAAACACTCTCAACTGTATGTCAAGTTGCAGTAACAACCTTCCTCTCATATCACAACTATAATGCAGGATTGCCAACTATGTAGTCACCTTCCACCAACTCTTCTAGAATGGAATTGATTTCATTCTCATGTCCACCTTTGCCAACTGCTCTAGATTGGTCCAACAGTCTCAGCCTGTCTACAAGTTCATTAGGATCATTGTAGTAGATGTATTCGATTTTAGTAGCATTATCTGCCACCATATTGAATGGTATCACCAATCCTCACCCACTATGCCTATCAATCCTTATCAGTGGGTGAATTGTCTTCTCGTACTTGGCATCATTGGAGTCTCAAATACATCCAACTGAGTCATAGTTTTCTCTTCACAAATTGGTCAAATACAGAATGCGTTTGTATGCATTTGAGTCAGGTGACATCACAAGTTGATTGTTGGGCTTCTCTTTAAAAATCAGCTCACATAGCCTGGGTGTTGCATCGAAAATCATTTTATGTTCTTCATCTGTAGGGTCAGTCAGCTCAATCTTTGAGCCATCAGTTCCAAAGGTTAGATGCTTACTACCCAAATAGTACTTGTTCCTAACTATTATTGGTCCAAATGTAGTATCTGCACTACCATCATTCAACATTGCTCTATAAACATATGGACCCACTTTTGTTTCACTCAATCCACTTTGAGTATAAATGTTGTGCACTTCCTTAGGACTGCTGTTATTCCAACTGCTGTTATTCCAACTGCCTCAATATCCTCATCCCTCTCATCCCCTTCTCCTCCTCCTTCTCCTCCTCCTCCTCTCCTCCTCCTCCTCCTTCTCCTCCTCCTCACTCCAATTCCTAGCCTTGGACAATAATTTTCTTGCAACTGCTTAAATACTTGGGGCTGGAGTAGAGCCTGCTGCTTCTCCAAATGATTCATAGGTTGGTGGCTCCTCCTCCTCCTCCTCCTCCTGCTCCTCAAAAACATCTAGTTGTGATGTTGATGGACGTCTTACACATTTGGGTCATATTGGAGTTGTTGGCAGTGTAGGCAGTATAAGCCGATGTTGTTCTGCTAATGGTTGAGCCAGTGGCTGTTGCTGAGCTGGAGGTGCTTGCTGCTGAGCTGGAGGAGGTTGCTGCTGGGCTGCAGGAATCTGAAGAGTCTCAATGGTTTTCCAGTGGTTCAGTTAGTGGTTTGAAATGTTTTGCATGATGCTCCTCTGTCTATTCTCTTCCAAGTGTGAGCTCCTCGTGCTCTCCATTGATGCTACATCTTAGCTTTGCAATCTCCTTGATTGTAGGAGCAACCTCCTCCAAGGTCTTCTGATGAGGTCAAACCATCCTGCTTGCCTCACAATAACAGAATGATCCTCTACTAGGCTCACACCTCAACTGATTAGGTGTCAAGACCATTTCTGTAGTGCCCCACATTCTTTCCTGATGAGCGGTCAATGACAAGGAATGCATGTGCAGCTGACAACCAACCCTTGTTTCACATGTCCTTGAACTGATCAAAGTTCATGTCGGCTCCAACATAGTCTCTATACAGATGATTCAAATTCAGCTCATCCTGTTCAAACATGATTAGAAGATTTGCATTGTCACGAATCAGCTGTTTTGGAATGCGGCTATAGGTCTGTGCCAAATGAAAAACATCAACATCACTGTGTCTGCCTGCACTAAAGTATTTTTTGATGCCATCCTGATGCTAACAAATTATGTGTTGAAAGATTATTATTGAATTGGTAGGCAGTTAATGTGGTTCAGGTATTTCCTCACTTGTATCACACTCCATATATTCCATCTCATTGCCTACTCCTTGCATGATGGTTCTAAGTAACTTGTACTTGGACTGAAATGTAGTTTTTGGAAAAGTTGTATATTTGGAAAATGTATTCCATTCAGATCAAAAAGTGTGTTGAACATCAGATTTGTCCTACCACACCCTGAAGGTCCACATATAATGCATCTTCTATGGTTGGAGAATGAAGGACCATGCTGCTTCTCCTTATTGTCCATTTCCAGATCACAACATTTCACCACCTGATCAAAATCAATAACTTTGAATGAGTTTTGCCATTGTATAACCCCTCTCATCCTGGACCAAGTCACTTTTGTCAATCCACGAGTTGTGACTTGAACTGTATCCTTTCCAACGCACTATCAGCTTGTCCCCTCTTCCTCAGAACCTTTTCAATCTCAAAGACACTTGGTACTTTTGTCTTCACAGTTTCTTCAGAGTACAACCCTCCTTGGATAGGCTCACCTCTATAGTCTTCCAATTCATATTTTACAGGTACTGTGGGATGTATATGTGTTACTGTGAACAGCTCATTTGTCCAATTGGTTAGATATCCCTTGTCAAAAGTCTTTTTATACTGGCTTATTTTAACCTTGTCATCAGGTACAATATTCTGATGAGGACCTGGATAGGACCTACCTCTACACTCTGCATCCATCTTCTGCAACTCTTCTCAATGGGCTTGATTCTGTTTACTGAGTCGGTCAAGTAACACTCTCTCATGCTTCTTCTGCACATCTACTGGTCACATACCTATTGTTCAATGAATCTTTGTTTTGTACTCTTTGAGGGGTGAGGTTAGAATGTCTGTCCAACGATAGGTTCCTCGCTCAGTGAACTTGATCCACATTAACACTGTTTTAGTGTTCTGTTGAAGCATTCCACTCTTCTCTGATCTAGTTGAGTGATAATTCTCATTATACTGTTCACAAGTTGTTGGAATTTTGTATTGAACCACTCTTTACCATCATTGATCCATGGATTTTTCATTTGATGTTGTTTGAATATAGGTCACATAGCCCCAACAATGTCATTGGCCGACTTGTTGCTAATTTTAGTATAGCAAATGCAGCCTTACTAAGACAATAATTTATAATTGTAATAATGTACTTGTAACCTTTGTTCTGTCGAGCATTATGGTATCATTTCAACAAGATTGGCCTGATAGGGGTCATCAAGACCTTCGACTGTAACATTTCTTGTCAGAAAATTCCAGAGAGTTTGTCTGATCAGCTCTTGCGCTATCACTCTCTTATCCATACTGAAGATATGAATTTGTTAATTAGCATTTATATAGGCATCAAGTTGAACAGAGCATGATAGCAAGTTGTTGACCTCAACAAACTTGGAAGTCATGATTACCTAACTTCCTGCATGGTATGATAAAGGCAAGTATATCAGAGTAGGATGCTTACTATTATATTGAATCTATCTTATGTGTCTAACAGTACAGGATGTAATATGAAGCTAGCTCCATCTCACAACTTGTGCCAAGAGTGCTCACTCTAGAAGTTGAAGGTTGGATTCAATAAAATGTACAACAATAATTGTGGTATTACTTGATTTTCATCTACACTGTATGCATAAAAAATATATAGTGCACAAAGATAATTTTAGTCCAATATATTGACAGCAATCCAGTGATACAATTCTCGTGGTTGATCACTTATTCCACAAAATCATCTGTGGAACACGAATTTTAAGATGACTGATCCCTTGCATAGATCAGTGCAGCTTGACATTTGGCATCATGTAAGATGTATGTCAATGTCTCCAAGAAGTTTTGAGCCATTCCGAATGGTTCAGGTAGGTCCTCATCCCCAAAGTTCAGGAATGGTTGTATGATTCATAGGTCGCTGGTTACCAGTGGACAGTCTCTGCACTCACACATGTCTGCTTGCTTCACTGTAGGCCGATCCTAGCACTGGGCTTGGAGCAGTTGCAGTACTAGCTGGAGTAGTACTATCTGGGGTTGTAGTACTAGCAGGCATAGTAGTTGCAGCAGGAGTTGTAGTGCTAGCAGGAGATGTAGGTACTACTAGCTGGAGTAGTTGTGGTGCTAGCTGGTGTAGCAGCAGAAGTTGTTGTAGCAGTTGTAGTAACAGCAGCAGATACTAGCTCTTCACAGTATGGTGCACAGATCTCAACTGACTTTGTGATGATGTATTCCAGAAAGTCTAGTGATGAGAAAGTTGAGCGGAGACAGGCTAGCAGATTGTATGTGCAGTGGACTCATTCACAAAGAGCCTCCTCCACAGCTCGTTCCCCTGCCATATTCATGTACCAGTCTCTGACATAACTGTACATTTGATCAATCGCAGACTGATTACCCCATAGAGCAGGAATCCTAGATGCTACCATCACCTAGATGATACCACTGTCACATATGATAGATGTTTGATGCATCCAAACTATGCTCCCTTGATGAAAGAAATTCCTCTGTCCTTTTCTTTGGATCCAGTGCACTGACACCGAGTGCCAGTACAAGGTGAAGCGCTGCTTGGTAGGTGCTTGTAGGTGTCATGATCTCAGAATGATGATTGATAGCTGCCTCCTCATCCTTTTATACTTCCTCCCACACAATACATGACACGTCTCTTTCAACATCCTTCCGCTTTTTCTGCTCAAGCCATTTGGGATATTACATTGATTAATTTTTATCAGTATTCAAAGTACATTTTGTATGACATGGATGTCTATTATTTATAACAATGATTAATTTTCATCAGTATCCAAAGTACATTTTGTATGAGCTCATTTTTTCATCCATCCCATTGTTCAGTTCTCCAATGACATTCATAGCATTGACTCTCATGAGTTCATTGACATTGATAGCATTGACATCAATGTTAATCATTTATAACAATGATTAATTTTTTATCAGTATCCAAAGTACATTTTGTATGAGCTTATTTTTATCTTTACAATGTTCAGTTTTTCAATGATGACTGTTACTCATTATCACTCTGACATAGCCTTTTTGCAGATAGTTCATCAACTTCTTCATCATCATTGCTCCTTTTACATGGAAGAGAATGATGTCCAGAAGCCAGACTATGAACTCCATCATCCAATATATGTCTCTTTTGATCATCATTGCTCAGTGCCTTCTCTTTCTGCACCAAAGTCACAATCTTATGTTTTCTAGTACCAAACATCACCTGCTCCCTAGAGATGTCTTTGTTCTCATAGAGGCAGTCGAGGTAGTCCTGAAAGGTGATGTATTGTTCAGCTTCTGGGTGTGATTTCAACATTTCTTGTCCAAGTACTGGTCTCCTCACTCCTTTAGCATTCTTTATCAAACCACCCTTTAATTGACTTGGATCTTTGGTAAAGCATCTGCAGGCATACAGCTTTGATTGTAGACCCACATATCCATGAGGAGCTCTACTGGCATATTCATCCTTCAACTTCCCAAGTACCATCTTGTTTGTGTCCGAATAGCATGGGTGGTCGGTCAGCTACTCAGATGTATCAAAGGTGTTTTTCGATTGCTGGTTGTTGATGATGTTGCTGTAAAGGTTCTCAGCTCTTACATTGAAGAATAAGCTGTCAGTATCCTGGTAAAGCAGTTGCAGGTTCTCTTTGTATGTAGGTTTCATTACATAGTACTGGAATTGATACATAAGGGTCTTGCTAATATCCCACACTGACAACCCAATGTAGATAGGTTTGTTTAACTTCACTTTCTTCGTGTGCAGTGTCACCACAAAAATGTTCTCTCCAAAGATGATGTGGACCTTGTAGGTTGGTCGGGCAATCAGTTTCTTTAGACGTTTCTCTTTTTGACAAGCTCCATGTTCATGCACTTCCAAACATTCTTCATTGTCTTGCTGAAAACTTCATTGTTGATTGATTTGAAGAATTTTTTTTCCAAGTTTGTTCCTTGACTGATGTTGAAGTCTGGTGTAGGGTGCTAGGAAGTCCTCCTGCTCAAACATTACACCTCAATGAACTTCAGTGATTTTCAATCCATGTGAACTGCTTGCTCGAGGGTGTGTGGTAATTACATACATATTGTACATGGCTGCTCAGGGTTGTCATCGATTCCAACAATCTTGATTTTGGTGTTTTTTTGTTTTCAGCTGAGAATGGAAAATCGTTGTGGGAGTTTTATAGCTCAGCAGGGTACTCAACGTTGACCTCCAAGAAGTAGTCAATCTTTTGAACATCTCCAGCACCATCAATACCTCAGCACCTCCAACTCATATTTCTCCATCCACTGAAATTTCTAGCATGGGAGTGGTTGACACATCGCCCAGGCATACAGGTTGTTTGTGTCTGTGTACAGGAGATATGATGTGGGCCTCTCGGGGTCGACAGGCGCTCCTGTGTAGGCATTGCTGGCAATGGCATGTTGATGAACAAATGTTGTTATTCCACCTCTGATGCCTTGTTCAATGAACATATACATGTCGTAGTCAGTTGGGAGTTCTAGTTCAACTTTTGTATACTTCAGCATAACATCAAAGGAGGAGCCTGGTGATGTAAAGTAGTGAGCACAATCCAAGTAGTAGTTTTCAAGAACATGTCTCTGAAGCTTTTAAAGATATTGGCCAGAAGGAGAACATCTGTTTTGAGGTATAGGTCACTGTACTCTCCCAAGGTCTTGCAGTCAAATTTCAAAATCCTCATTCATCTTTTCACAATAAAATATTGTGAAAATGTATTTTAAAAACGTTATTTTCATGTGAATTCTTGGAAATTTCCATGCGAAAGAAATGACCAAATGTGAGACAAGAAATGTAGAAAAAACCATTTCATTCATGTTCTTTTCTGAGAGTTCAGTATACATGTTCAGTATAACGTGAAAATGTAGAAACAAGAAAAACTTTATTTTCAAGTTTCAGTTTCACATACTTTTAATGTGGGAAGTTGGAACATTTACACTTTTTTTCACGTGAAAAAATGTGATTTTCTCGACTTTTCCACCAGAATATGACGTTATAATGTAAAACTCCGAGGACATAATTTTCACGCAAAAAACGCTCTTGTGTTATCTTGGACTTTCCTTTCAGGAGAGGGAGAGTCATGCATATTTGAATACATTTTTAGGTTATTAGAAAAATTTGCTAGCAGATTTATTCAGGAAATGAAATCATTATTTTCTAATTTGTAAAGATTGTATACTTTAAAATGTTATTTGTTCTAGAAATGTTCAAACACCAGATCCTGGAGGGAAATCTAAATGCTACAAAAATTGAGATTGAATTGAGGTGCAGTAACATAAACCAGTATGTAGCTCAAAATATTGCTACTTTAAACAGGAAGAGATTAAAGTATTTTTGAGCACCACAATAAGGACCTTTCTTAATAGATAAATGACATGCATAAGAGTTATTTTAATAAACAAACTTCTCACATTATTTATGTCTTAACTATTTACATCCCTTAATTCTTCATCAATATGTCAATAGACATCTATTCACTGAATCCTATTCACTTATATTAATTATAGATAATTAAACAGGTATACTCTCTTGTCTGATGCCAGTTGCAGCTGGGTTAAAATATTGTAATCCTTGCAAATGTTATCTTCATCCTAAGCTGCTCTCCTAGATTTAAAAGAGGATTTTTTCTATAAAGGAGACAGGCTGCTTATAGATGGCTATTGATCTGTATTGATTTCAATACAGCTGGTTATGTATTGATATCCATGACTACCTATTGATGTGTATTGATATCATTAGGTATTTGGGTCAATACATATCCATGGAAATGTATTGATGTGTATTGATATCAATACAGCTGGTTATGTTTTGATATCCATGCATATGTATTGTTATCAATGGGCATTTGGGCCAATACACATCAATACATCTCCATGGATACCTATTGATGTGTATTGGCCCAAATACCTATTGATATCAATACATTTTTTTTATTGATCTCTATTGATCACTTCCACTAGGGTGCATGAAGAGTCTGAAAACATTAAGAATGACAGTACACTATTTCAGGATTCTGGACATTTAAAAGTTTTAGTAAGTGAAAGTTTCATTCTTTGGTTGCCATTTTTGAGTAAGATTTTTCCCATGATAGAAATATTGTTTGGCCAGCTACAGAAAGTTGAAGTAGAACCCACACAAGTTGAACAATCTCTTTCAAAATTTGAAGAAATTATATTAAAAACTCGCAATAGCATTGAAACAGACCCTTCAACCTCTACAGAAACAACTGAGGAACAACCTTCAACAAAAAAAATCAACAGAATTGAATGGAGGAGACAAGCCATAGAAGTCTGTGATGTTATAATTTGCCAATCGAAAGAACAATTCAGTTTTACTGGGCATCTTGTGGCAGCTAATCTTTCCTTTCCTGACAGATTTCCAACTTATGGAAAACTTTTTCCTGAAAACAAGTTGAATGCAGTGTACAATGCCTACAAATTTCTAGACATTAAAAACCTTTACACTGAACATATTACAGTTTACAGTGCAATTGAATTCAGAGGAATATCAGGAGCTGTGGCATTGTATAGTTTCTTGACAATAAACTGAATGAAACATTCAGTGAGATGATGGAACTTCTTGAAATAATTATCACCATACCCATGACAACAGCTGAAGCAGAAAGGTGCTTTCCCACTCTTAAGAGAGTGAAAACTTTCTTAAGAGACAGCATGGCGCAAGAGCAATTGTCAGCATCAGCTATGCTGTCAATAGAGAGGGATTTGCTGATGGAAATTCCTGATTTCAATCAAAAGGTGATCGAAAAATTCGCTTACCACAAAGAAAGATGGATGGACTTCCTCTTCAAGTAATGGTGAGTGATAATTATCAACATGTAAATAAAATAATTGTATGAAATATATTCTTCAAGTGTTATTGAAAATGCATTAAGTCAAAGTTGATTAAAAAAAATTCAGAATAATAAATGGGTCATCTTCTGAGATGATTCTGCTTTGCAACCCCCTATAATTTTGAGTACCAGCTACCACTGCTGTATAGCAATAATCTGCATAACTATTTCAGCCCAATTACATCCTAATTTGTAATTTTGAAAGGGTCGTTAACATTGCAGCCTGACAATATATACAAGCAGATTGATAATAGGGTGCAATGTAGATGGCAATTATCCAGTGACACAGCCTTCTTAAATGACATGTCTTGCACTTGATCTAGATGCTCAGCATACAATTACTACTATATATATAAAAATGCTACTGAAAACCAATCATATGATGATATAGTATGTTCAGAAAGAACAATGCATGAAAACAATATTTTTAGATAGGTTTGGTTAAGGTTGGAAGAAGTTACTAGTAACTTTTGCAGACCTAAACTAACCACAGTTCATTGTTTACAATTGCTGACATATCATTCACAGACCTCAACAGGTAAAAGAATAGAATGTTCAGAAAGAACAATGTCTGGAATCGATATTTTTGGGTTGGGTTAGGTTAGGTTGGAAGGAGTTACTAGTAACTTCTGGAGACCTAACCTAACCAGGAGTTACTAGTAACTTCTGGAGACCTGACTTAACCACAGTTCATTGTCTGCAAACATATGGATCTGCTGATATATTGTTAACAGAGCTCAAAAGGCAGAAACACACTTATTCACAACATATGCTATGAAATAGCATATAGGAATAGGAGGTTGTGAATGAAAGTCATACATAATTTCGCTCCTGGGTTTTGGAAGATTTTGTGTTATAAATGGTCACGGATAAGTACAAATTTTGTATTAATTTCATTATTAATTGTTTCTTGATCACGTTTTATCATTTTGTTTTAGATTTCAATTCTTAATTCTATTTTATAAGCCAAAACATCGTTTAGAGGTTATTTTGAGCTTAGGTTTTCGAGATTTAAAAATCATCATAGATAGTTTACTTGACTAAAATTATAACCAAATTAAAATCCTATCATTTATAAATCAATCATTATTATTGCAAGTAATATAATTTCTTAGATAGGAAGATGAGCTCAAGTAGAACACCGAAGGTTAATAATAGAAATGTAAACATAGCGGGAGTACTTACGCATTCCCAAAACCAAAATTCAAAAACGCCAAAACCAAAAACCCCAGTTCTTCAAACTACTTTAGCCGAAAAAGTTGCTCAACTACAAAGTAGCCACACTAATTTAAAAAACCAATTAGAAGTAACTCTAAAAACGTCTGAGGAAGAAAGGTTAGGGATGGTAGAAGAAATAAAATCTTTGGAACTGATTATAAAATTACAAGATGAAGACCATAAAAAAGAAATACTAAATCTAAAAAATCAATGTAGTCTAATTTCGGAGGAAATAAAGAAACTAAAATCTAAATTTGATAATACTAAATGTATGATAGAACCTCCGTCCAAATGCAAAAAAATAGAATCTAACCTAAATGATGGGAAATGCTCTGAAAATGGTCAAAATAAAACGTACAGTGAGGTTTTGAAGACAGCAACCAAAAATATAGCTGAGGGAAATGAAGATAGGAAAGGGAGAGTTCTGCTACTGACGTCCAGTCATGGACGTGATTGCAGTGATCTCCTTGATAAAAGATTAAAAAATAAATTTGATGTCAAATGTTTTTTCAAGCCAAGTGCATCAATTAATGCAGTTGTAGAGTCAGCTAGGGAACAAACTAAAGACTTTGATTAAAATGACTATCCAATTGTACTGGAAGGCTCAAATAATATAAATGAACCTAACTTGAATCATCTTCCTCAAGTAACAGAAAAAATCAAGGAAATTGTGCCACTCAGCAAAAAAACAAACTTAATAATAAGTACTATTCCTAATAGGTTTGATAGGCCAGAGTTAAATGAAGCAATCAATTCGACAAACAAATCAATCCATAATACAATCAACAGCCCAAAAAATAAGAATTCTAAACAACTGGGGATTTGTTTTCTAAATGAAAGGCTGAAAAGACATAACTTCACTAATCATGGGTTGCATCTAAATCGATCTGGCAAAGTAATCTTTTGTAATAGATTGGCAGAGCTGATTGAAAGCCGTTTGCAATCCTCTGGTTTAAAAACAGTCAAAAAAACAAATAATGATTTTTTAGTAAATTGGCTCAAAACAGGGAAAGGGAAATAGCTACAAATGCTAGAGATAGAGTAGCACAAGATGGTAAGGTTTTTAGTATTTATCATCAAAATATTCAGTATCTTCGCAACAAAATTGACAGATTAGAAGTATTTCTTAAACAGGAGGATCCTGACATTGTTATTTTCACAAAGCATGGCTTAAAAAAAAAGGAAATAAATCAAGTTAGGATTCCAGGCTATTCACTGAGATCAGAATTTTGTAGAATAGCTCATAGAAGTGGTGGTGTATGTATATTCACTAGCAATGCTAAACATACCCAAACTTATGAACTGGATTTTGTTAAGAGATTTTCTGTTGAGATGGATTCAGAGGTGATGGGACTAAGGTTAAAAATTGATGATCGATTTGAGGTAGCAGTGTTAGGTATCTATAGGTCACCAAATGGAGACTGGCAAAAATTTTGTGAGCTGATCCATACACTTTTGGAAATTACAACCGCTCGTTTCACAAATGTTATAGTAGTAGGAGATTTCAATACCGATTCTGCCAGGCAGGATAAGATGACAGAGGATATTAGAGATATTATAATTATGAATAATTTAGAAATTAAGGTCCATGGATATACAAGAGTAACTCGAACTTCACAGACAATTATTGATAATATCCTCACAAATATAGAAGGTTGTAATGTCAGGTTAGGTAGCTCAGATCTATCAGATCATAACTATCAAATTTTAGATGTTAAGTTGAAGGGCCAGAATCCAAGCAGAAAAAAAACTGTTGTGAAAGAAATTCAGCAATATGAGCTAGGAAATATAAATTGTTTGAAGCAGGAACTGCTCCAAGAAAATTGGAGTAGTGTTTATAACAGTTGTAACCTAAATTACAAATATAAGCAATTCATTGATACTCTAAGATTTCACATTAGTGTATGCTGTCCAATAAAAAAAGTCAAAGTAAAAAGTAAATTAAACAAAGTAGATGAATGGATAACTGAAGATATTCTCACTCAAAGAAATATTGTTAGGGAAGCTTATGAGGAATTTAAATTAGTGAGGTATGTTCCGAGTGAAGTCAAATACAAATGTCTAAAGAAAAACTATGCAAAAGAAGTGAGGAAAGCTAAGTGTAAGAAAACAGCTGAAATATTAACAACCAGTACCAATTTTAACTCTGCTGTTTGGGAGGTAATTAATAGAAATAGGAGAGCAGCTCAAAAAGATACAGTTACTAATGTCCCTAGGATAATCGATGAACATGGAAATTATATGGATGATAGTATAGACATTTGTAACTTTTTCAATAAGTATTATCAACAGGTTGCATATAATCTCCAAAAGTCACTGAACACTAATACTTATAATACAACTACATTAAATGCTGAGCCAATTGAAAAGGTATTTAAATTTCATCCATTATCAAGAGATGAGTTGTCAAGAATAATGAAAAATTTGAATAACAAAAAAACAGTAGGATTGGATGGGGTCTCAAGAAAAATTTTAAAAGAATGTGAAAATGAATTACTGGACCCTTTATTGCATCTCCTTAATACTTCACTAGAGCAGGGTATTTTCCCTGATGATCTGAAACAAGGAAAAATTTTGCCAATTTCCAAGAGCGGTGATTCTGAAAGAGTTGAAAATTATAGACCCATTAGTATTCTGAATGTAATAAGTAAAATTTTTGAAAGAGTAGTTTTAAATAGGCTATTGATGCACCTGGAAGAAATTAATTTCATATGTGATGAACAGCATGTGTTCCAGAAAGGGAAATCTACTAAGACTGCAATAGTATCCCTTTTTGAAAAACTAATAGATATAATAGATTCAGGTGAGAAGGCAGCCGCAATATTTCTTGATTTATCGAAAGCTTTTGATTGTGTGAACCATAGATTATTATTGGAAATACTAAAAACTGTAGGTGTGAATGGTATAGAACTAAAATGGTTTGAATCATATCTCATAGGTAGAAACCAGTGTGTTGAGCTTACCAAGGTGGATGGGAATGAAATAGTAAAAATTAAATCTCAAAAACTGGAGGTCCAGGCTGGAGTACCTCAAGGCTCAATTCTGGGTCCCTTACTGTTTCTGTTGTATGTGAACCAATTACCAAAAGAGTTAAAAGATCACAGAGCTCTGTTGTTTGCTGATGACACATCGCTTATCTTTAACAATTATTTATTAGATAGTCTAGGAATAAATGCTTTTACTGGAGTACAGTCAATTGTCCAATTCTTGAAGCAAAGGCAATTAACAATAAATAGTAAGAAATGTCAATTCCTACAATTCAAAAGTAAATATAATTCAGTAGAGGATAGAGAAATTAATGTGTTTGTAGAGGGAAATGAATTAGACCAAGAAGAGAAAGTAGCATTCTTGGGAATGTTATTGGACAGGAAATTAACATGGCATCCTTACATTGAGAGGATATGTAATAAGATATCATCTGGGGTATTTGTCCTGTGGCAGCTTGCTAGGCTGAATGATAAAAAACTACTGTTAACTGCTTACCATGGACTTATACTATCTCATATTAGGTATGCTATTTTAGTATGGGGTAATTCATCTCAACAAAATATGGACAGGGTGTTTAAGATTCAAAAGAAGGCACTCAGATGTATAGAGAAAGTGAATAGGTTAGACTCTTGTAGGCCTTTATTTAAAAAGCTTGGTCTATTAACTGTGCCATCTTTGTATGTATATGAAGTTGTAATGCATGTGAAAACGAGTGGTGTGATCCAGAATTCAGATGTTCATGAGTATAATACGCGAAACAGAGCAGATTATCATACAATGGGTCACAATAGTAGGTTATTTGAACAAAAACCAGATTAAATTGGTAGGAAATTTCATAACAAGCTACCTCAAATCTTGAAAAGTAATGATGATTTGAAGATTTTCAAAAAACAAATGAAAAAATATTTAGTTGATAAAGCTTTTTATAGTGTACAAGAATTCCTTTCAAACCTAAACTAGGTTGAACTACTTAGTGTTAGAATTATTATGTAATAACATGACTTGTCTTATACTCAATGACTGGAGTCTTTAGAACTTAATCTTAAAAAAAAAAAAAAAAATACATTATTGGGTCTCAACACTAAAGAAAATGAGTGAATTAGCCATATAAATCAATACAGCTTCATCTTTAAAACAAATTTTTTTATCTCTTTTCAAAATAGACAATAAAAAACACTTGTGTACTAACCTTTCTCACACAATTGAAGATAAAAAGCAGCAGCAGTGTGGCGGTGTCCTGGAATACTTCACAGAGAAATGTGTTGGCTGCTAGCACTACACTGTCTGAAATGCCAGATTCTATAACACCAATAACTGATCTTGTGTGGCTGTCGGCTGGATACTGATGGTTCTACACTGTTGTGCACAGTGTATATATATTCCCAAGTGGATGGGGAGTCTCCTGATTCATTTTTAATAATTTTTTCATATTTATTTTTTTCCACCTTGAACTTTGACCCTATGAGAAGTCTGGCACATTTTGTCCCAGAAACGGCAATATATATCTACTGACAGATGACAGAATTATAATCTGTTTTTCCAAGTATGAATGATAATTATCCTTTTCATGTCCTTCAGTAAGATTTCCCAGGAATGAGACCATGGATGTGCAATCGAGTTTTTATATCAAAAACCTCCTATATTGCAATTTCATCAAAATTGTTAGGAAATTTTTTGAGATCCGTTGACATAAATACATACCCATATATCCATATACCCATACATCCATATACTCAAATAAATATAGCCCATACAGAAATAGCTCGCTCAATATAATAGGATTCAGCTGCTGTATTACACATAATCATAGTAGTTTTATACTACAAGATGCATAGTAGTCTAATCAATACAGAATTATGAAGCTCATGATAAACTTACAATCTTACAAAAATTGAATACAAATAAGCCAATAATAGTGTATTGATATACAAAGATTCAAATGTTTCTCATCGAATATTATGGCCAAATTGTCTCTCTACCTCCCCACCCACATTTTTCCTGGAATCTAATCAAATCATAGTTCAATATAAAAGTTATAAAGCTAGTTACAGAACAGTAATCTCTCATTCCTTAACTAACTCATGGACAACATGAGACTGACGTGAATGCTTCCCCGTATGAGCACGCAACCCAGCTTCACTCCTCCAGTGATCATGATTGCCATTGCCACCGCATCTCAGCATCTCAAAAGCCTGTAATTACTCAAAGTGGTCTTCCACTCTTTCGCCCACATAATACACACTGCCAACTGCCAACTGCCAGGATTGAGCTGTCTGTGTGCTCTCACTATGTTTTCATTCACTCTATTCATCAAATCTGTGCAACCTACACTAACTTTGGGTATGCCTATCTTATTTATCATCAAACAAATTATCCAAATATGTGGTTTCATATATTTATTCACAGCCTGATCATATTGATTTACATCCTGGTTATACATCCTTGATTAAAAACATTGAAGCTTGAAACAGATTCTGCATCTGGAATCGAATGAAGCTTTCATCACATGGAAATAGCGATCGAAGCATCTATAATATTGATATTGAATTTATGTTGTTAGAGACGGTAAGATAGCTGTAGTGACTTGAGTTATATAGACTTGTGGTAGGGGTGTAGGTATATCAACTTTAAGAATAAAGTAGTGTTTTAAGATGAAGTAGGCCGAATCATACATTTGCTTAGTCAACTCATGAATATCATTGATACACTAATTTGATGGAACAAGAGCAGTTTCATGAACGTTATATTCCATGAGGGGTCAAGTAAGAATATCAATAATTTTCATTTTCAATCCTATTTCGTAATGCAATATTTTTTACTTTCCTTGCCCTATTACCATAGGTAAGGAAAGTATTGCTTTCCGAAAAAATTGAGGTACCCCAATTTCTAAATTTCTATACGTTTAAAGGTCCGCTGAGTCCAAAACTATTGGCGGCTAAAATGGCGAAAATGTTGTCAAAGACAGGGTTTTTCGTGATTTTATCGGAAACGGCTCCAACGATTTTGATCAAATTCATACCCAAAATAGTCATCAATAAGCTCTATCAACTGCCACAAGTCTCATATCTGTAAAAATTTCAGGAGCTCCGCCCCATCAATGCAAATTTCGATTTTAGATTCCCAATTATCAGCCTTCAGATACAATTTGAACAAAAAAAATCAAGTGGAGTAGATTGAGCATGAAAATCTCTACAATTAATGTACAGTAACATTTTCACCTAAAATTGAAAATAAGCTTTAAATTCGAGAAAATGTGATTATTCAATTGCAAATTATTGTTGATTCTATTGAATCAGTCAATAAGAAGAGATAGCAGACCTCATGTGTGTCTCCAGCGTTATTGCCCTGTCACCAGCTGGCTCAAATCTTTGAATGTGACTTGAGATGTGCGGGAACACTAGCGTCAGGTGATCAATTTTCATAACGGCAAGGAAAGTTGTGTGAGTGCGCCACACCAGATTTTTCACTTTTGACTCGGAATAATTTAGAAAAGAATCATGCAATATTTATTCATTTATCACTTGTCACGTTCTGCTCCGTGGAGGGGCATGAACATGCACTAAATCAATATAAATTTTGAATAATAAGACTAAAAATCGGAATTATAATCATAAACCCTGAGTGTTGTTTCCCAACGTTTAATGGCTTACATTGTGTCAGCATGTGTGACATTCTACTCCTCGGAGGAGCAATGAACATGTACGAAAATGAATATTTATGAACTTTGAGTTATTGAACCAAAAACCAAATAAACAGTCGGAAACTTTAAGGTTAAGAAACTGTACCTCGTAATTATAGGTTATGTTGATCTTCCTCCGACTTGCAAAGGCATAGACGGCAACGAATTTATATGATCTAGGCAGAATGAATGATGTATAGAAGATAATGATCTGATAAAGTAGTTTGTTGAATGGGTAGGTTGGCAGTCTACAAAGGTGGCCGAAGTAGGAACTGTGAACATCCAAACTGATGCTTATAACAGAATATTTTGAATAACTGGAAAAATCGCTAAATGAGAAGATTTTATAGGTCTCTAGCAAACAGCTGCTTTGTTATCGCCGGGTGCGATATCAACAAGTTAGAGATTAGATAATAACGGGTATCCTGGCTACAAATCGAACAGCCAAATAGAGAAGAATATTATTGCTATTTATTTAATTACATAAAATAATGAATTTTTGAGGTTAGGCTCTATGATACTTACTGGTCGGCAACCTAAATAATCGGTCAAGCCATATAATTTGAAATTTAGCCAGACACCTTTGGCAAATTTTGTTGTAAACAAATAGCATTCACTTAAGATGTGACCAGAGGATTTGGTAACCGCATGGCATGTTATTGTAAAAGAAAAAACAATTTAATAAACCTAAAAATATTTATTATGTCAAATGAGCATGTACAAAGTATGTAAAATGAATAAAAATATTAAGGAAGTGTGTATATTCTATTCGGCGCAAGGATACATTGTAATTTTGGAATAAGCCAATCAAAATGCAGTAACTGACTGGCGGTTGAATCAAGTCAATTCAAAAATATACTTCATTTATTATATAAATGATAAGAATTTGTAAGTTATACTCTACTCAGTTCATGTAACAGATGCAATTTGAATAATTATAAAATATAATGTGTAATATTTATGCAATAACCTAGCAGATTGACACAGACTATTTTGATTATGTAATTGCATAGTAGTTGAATATTTAAATAATATGCAAATTTGGAATATGGAAGTATGATCATAGAAAGAATAGGGGAGATGAGAGCCCATTTGCTTGCCAGAGGTCACTGGGAACAGCCACCAATTTTACAGAGCACAAATTCCTCTTTTGATAATATGTACGTTTGAAAAGTTTAAGTTTGAATTCAATAATTAATTTCATAAGACTCAGTGAGGTCATATTGAGGCGTTAGTCTCTATTAGATATAGATTACTCTATTATTCCATTGGAGAAGATGACATCAGCCCACCAGAATAGCCTAAGACGTCGAAAGAATCTGGATCATCACCATACTTTGTGAAATTCGACACGTGAGTTTTATAGTTAGAAAGAAATATCCAGGGCGCCCTCAGTGCTTCGAATAAATCAGATTCAACAAAGCTAGCTCGACGAAAGGTTATTTGAATATTGAAATTAATATCAAACTTGTGCAAGTCTTTAAACGTAAAGGAAATTCTATTAAGAACAATATATCATATCTACATGTTTGAGTATGCACGGAAAAAATATTCATTCAATTTTGATATTATAATATATTTATGCTCACTTGACCATTATCTTTATCAGTAGATTATAAAGATGTAAATGAAGCTCATGTTCTTTGGATAAATTGATTTATCTGACTTCCATCAGAGGCCGAACTTTAGCCCTTATTAATATATTTTGAGATTTATAATTTATAATTAGTTATTTATATTAATTTGGAAAGAAGATATATAGGGTTTTACTCGACGAGCAACAGCAAGTCGATAACTGAGCTGCATAATTTAAATGCATATGATTGCTGATTTAAGAAGCACATGGTAATATTTCGTGCTAAAAGCAAAGTCCATACTAGTGAGCCATCTGTGATATTTCCAATATACATATATATTTGTTCTTTATTTATTTTTAATACTTGTTGCTCTATATTTTTATTCATTTGTTGATATTTTGTGTAATATATTTGTGTCATTATTTGAATGGTGTACCCTTCATTTATTATCTCCATGCATGCATGACCAATCTCGTTATAATCTATTTTGTTACCAATATTGAAATATTATTAAGATTACCAGCCAACTATATTCTTCACCGAATAAGTTGGATAAGGCAGTGATATACAGCATTGATTATCAAATCTTTGGAAATTATACGTTCCCGAGATTTATATAAATTATCCAGTACCAACACATGTGATGAATCTCAATAATTATGAATGAATCTCACATTGTAGAATCTCAAGGTCATAGTATTAAGTTACAGCAACATAAATCACTGCATCTGTATTTATGGAATTCAACAAATCAGTCACAGGAACTGTGAACTGTTAAATTGGCCGACGTTAGTAACCAGCAAAAGCAGAGAACTGTGTGAGCTCCTGAGAGAGCTGGTTGGAAATTGGTATTATTACTTTTCCAGGAACCACAAAAAGTGTTATATATCTTACAAATCTTGCTCTACCGACTGCAGCCAAGCAGGGCAACACGTTTCTGAAAAAATAATGTTACATGCTGTAGCTGGAAATGTGGTAAATCTAAGTTGAATCCAATTCAACAATAAAATGCTGTTCAGTTTGAATCCACCTATCATAATCAATGCTGTTGCTAGGACCAAGCAGAGATTCAAACTTCTGAGTGAATTCACTCTTCAAATAATAACCAGTATACTAAGATTCTAATACCTATTTCAGAGTTGGGAGAGAAATTAGACTGCACAAGACAACAAGCAAAATGGCAAATCCATGGGAACCGGGTCTCTGACAAATACCATAGGCTGTAAGATTGCAAATTACCAAACCAAGATGGTAGATGCTTCAAGTGCCGAGTTTGATTTTTATGCTGTCTATGCAATCAATTGCCTCTCCTATAGCATTAACTGGTTCTTAATGCTGGATCTAATACACCTCGATGTGGTAGGTTGATGGCAGTCGATCTTACTTGATCTGGTAGGATATCTCCAATAAAATATTTTATTACTTTATATGAATATCGACTACCATCTACCACCAGAAGAAATAATGTTCTAAGAATATTTATGATACTCAACAATATATGACTACTACAAAGCAGGTTGTGTCCTGCATGATCGATATGTGTCAGTTGAGAAAGACCGAACTTGGAGGTGTGATGAAATGAATTCAGAGAGGTGAATAGAAAATACCAATATATTGTTGAAGAAATACCCAAATAGCAAAAAATCGAATTGATAGATAAACAGATTATACAAATGTAGTTACAAACTGATAATGAGCGAATATTAAATGATAATAAAGTTGAATCTTCAAATAATAGATACTGTATGAAAATGTAATAATTTTAAATTGAGGTAGGTGATAGTCCTTGTAAAGGGTCATAAGACATACAAAATTAAATAGGCCAGGTAGGCTAATAAAAAATTATAATTTGAAAATAGAGTAAATGAAAAGATAAAAATATTCCAGGGTGAGGGTTCGCCTTAGAAAATAGACCTTTCGGCTAAGTACAGCGTGAATATCAAATTTTACTCATTGAAATAAGAATCATTTATAATTTGGTACCCTTAAATCTATAGTCATGACTTTTTCTCAAATTGACGAATTTATGCGCTGTAAAATTTTCGTAGAATAGCGGGGATCCCCTTTTATATGTTCAAATAACTTAGGTAGACTTTTGTTTCCGTTTTGGTATTCAAAATATATTTGTCCGTAGAATATTCCATGCCGGCTGGATCCTTCACGCATGGCGAAATCGTCGATCAGACATCACTATTTGAGTTCTAGGGGATCTTTAAATGAATTCGAGAGAATTGATATCGAGAAAATTGATATCACAGATTATTATAGGAACTTTAGAACAACTTTTGAAAACAGAAAGAACAAGAATTGAATGACATTGAAACAGGAATTAAAGCTTTCAAAAAAATTAAGTATGTGGACCAGGTCTCTATCCCACTGGTGATCGAAAATTTCCTTGAGTCCTCTTCTTCTAATTTCCAAGTGAGTTTCCTCTCAGAAATTAATACTCTCCAAATTTGCATACTAATTCGGTTTTGGTCAGATCCCGTGACATATCAAATGCGCCAGTTGAGCAGTGGAAATAGACCCAACTTTAAAGCTTTTAAATGAGAAGAATTCCCTATTATAAGTTGTTCTAAATATTATAATTAGGTTCCATTGAGAGATAAAATGAACAATATAATCACATCTACTACGATATACATTTGTTAAATGAAGAGATAGGCTTAGTAATTCAAAAGAATTACTTGTGCTGGCGCTAATTTTGTGAACTTCCAAAATAGCCAATAATTTGTGGAACATAGACGTAATTATATAAAATGAAGTAGAAGTATAAATACATATGATAACACACATGCTTGTTATTATGATAATTTAATAATAAATATGTCTCTTTGTTTATATTGTTTCTGCAGTGATTGAATGTCAATCCCAAATCACTACATATAATTAAACCATATAAACATTCTAAAATAAATATAGCTTTATGACAGCTCATAAATAAATATTCGGACCCATTTGGCATATAAATTCCAATATGAAAAGGTGAAAAATAATATCATATATAGATGTTGCAAATAATTATTATGCAAGCTGTCTTCTCGATTATCTAGTTGTTGGCACAGGTAAGCTTTGGTTTATTAAGGGTTATGTATCGGTTCAATTCTAACCTCCAAATATTTGAACTACCATTTAAAATAGTAAACATCATGAATACATGTGGTTTTTTTGTTAATAAATTTCTGTAAAAATATGCTATAACTGATTTACTAGTTGCAGCCTTCATATAGGTCAGATAACTGTCGTTTATCTGCCTTAGATAAGATTGTGATTCTTACTCAATAATGGGATTTGTTTTGTTCGCTTAATGGTCTATAAGTTAATATCCTTAATTCATAATTGTACTGTTGGATGCAAGAAGGGCTTCAAGTCACTCAAGCCCTTTCTGCGTAAAACGCTTAAAGCAATTCCAGCTGGTTTTCTGAACATGCATGCTAAATCTCGTTTCTGTATCTTTAAAACTGACTGAGCTATGAAAATTTTTGTGAAGCACTGTTGGTCACCAATAGCTTGTTGGCCTGATGCGTTTGTTTACAAGCTGAGTTGACTAGTTTCTGCAAAAGTTAGGAGAAGTTTCCTTCAAAAAGTTGATTTTCTATTTAATGAGTTACTGTTCAATCAATATTTATTGAATTCTATTGTAATCAGAACATTTATTATATGACAATGATGATGATGATTTGGACATTCCAAGTGATGAAGAAATAATAATAGCACATGAACAAGATTGAGATTTTATATTATTCCATGACTTTTCAAATATATGTATTTTTATTTCAGAAGACCATCTGATCAATTTTCCATCTTATAATCAATAAAAATTATTATAAAACACATTTTTTGTGTTCTTATTTCATTTCATGCAAGAAGGGCCTGGAAAGATCTTTTTTGAAATGATAATTACTCATTATTTTACAAATAGAATTCTCAATACAAGAGAAATAATGAATAGAAAAAATATTAAATTTTAATGCAATGGTTAATTAAGTGATACATCTTGACTGAGAATAAAAAATTATTCTCTTCGAAATGTTTCAGGGCATTTTTCTCAAAATCGAATTTTTGGACTCGGGCCCTTCTTGCATCCAACAGTACAATTCAGGGTCTGTTCAATCATTGGGTACATCACACACTTTATGCTCAATACCTTCCCAACCCAAGTCTATATAATAACTCAAGCTACTACAGCAATCTTATCGTCTCTTATCGAATAAAGTTCTATATTAATATTATAGATTCTTAATGAATTGTAGATTCTTAATTATTATAGATCGCCATCTCCATGTGATGAAAGCTCCATTTGATTCCAGATGTAGAATCTGTGTCAATCTTCAATGTGTGTAGCCAGGATTGAATAAATATATGAAACCACATAATTGAATAATATATCTGATGATAAAATTAGATATGATGAATAAGATACGATAGATTAGATAAGATAGATTAGTAGGCATACCCATGCTCCTGAACCTGTAACAGAGTCAAGACCAACACAAAAAGTGAGAAATCAAGTGTCTTGATTCGTATCAATATCTTTATTGATTGATTCATACAATAAGTACATCATCAAAATGTTAGGGAGAAAGAGAAAAAAAGGTAACCTAGTGCTATTCTACTCCCAAATTTATATAAGGTTACACGTAGTCCAAAATAGGTTGAGTCTTGCAGTGTTGTTCACTTCACAAAATTTTCAGTCCTTAATTAATTATTTTCACAAAGTAGATTTTTAAATTTCGATTTTTCAAAACCAAACATATATTATCTGACACTTATAACGACACGCAGCTTCCAATATAGAAATCAGCCATTTTTTGTGTATTGGAATATGGGCTTAAGTACACTCAACAATAAATTTTTCATTTTTCGACCGAATTTGACTAATGATGCATGATTCTGGACCGCCTTGACGAGCCGAGAAGAATGAAGTGTAGTACGATGAAATCTGAGAATTGTGTCGAAAGTTATGTATTTGAAATTTTGATCCTTGAGGTGTCCTTATGCGCGCCTCTCCACTAGGAAATACTGAAATGGAGTGCATCTAACGGGCGATTCTCATAGAACATGATCTCATGAACTCATGTCATTGAGCGAAATATCAATGTGAAGACAATGTAGTTGGTGATGATGGTTGAAGCTGAAAATCAGGTGTTTTTCACAATACAAGGAGCATTGTTGACAGGTGTGCCTGGAAATCTATTCGAGATAGAGCGCTCTCCCTGATTTCAGATTGTAGAGCACAAAAATACGCTGAATTATACATCTAAATGTTAACAATCGGAAGATATTGTTGATCAAAAACTAAAATTCATCAAAATCGATTTTCCCTTCAAATTTCACTCATTTGTGAAAAATCTTAACCCACGAAAATTTTATTTATTATATTTTGTATAACATTGGAGATAGAGAGTTCCGAATGATCTCATCTTATTCAGAATTTCATGATCTAGAAAAAAAGTGGGTGCACATTTTCCTGTCCGATTACGAGATTTGGCAGAAATAGCTGAAAACTGGAAAATGAGCCGAAAATACGAGGCTTTTGGGCCATCCTGTATCTAGCACAAGGAAATTTCGCATGAAGAAATTGGTTCTGGACTTCTCTTATGTACCCAAATAATATTTTAAAAATCAGAACTACAATATAAATTGCAAGCACACCCCCTTTTTTATGTCTATATTGACTGGACTAGAAGTCGACTTGTCGTGTCTTGATAGGTTTGTCTTGATGCGGCTCAATATCTGAGGTTCCGGTCAACTTTCAACTCTTTCATTGATAAATCCGTTTTTTATAAATCGAATATCTATTTCATTCGTGATAGTAGGTTTCAAACTCCACCATTAAATTTGAGAGGGATCTACCTCCATGATCACATTGAAAACCCCTCTTTGATGGAGAATATAGTACAGCAGTGCATCTGATAGTTCTGTACTTATCCATGTGTATATATCGTTATAACGCCACACTCTAGTGCAACAATGCACTTTAGATAGCAAATCTCACAGGCCTGGAGCGTTGAGAAGCTCTCAACAGTAGCACATAATTATCTGACAGCGCTTCGATTTTTCTTGTGAAGCGGAACGAGCAAGGAAACTGGTCCCATGAAGTGAAGTTGAGTCTGATTTATGGAGCACTTGCCTTGCCTAACCGCCACAGGGGCCTAATGCCTAATGTGGGCGCTCCTGTCAATCTTGATAAATTAATTTCAAAATCGATCGCTCAATTCGTCAAACAACTGAATTGAGAAACTCAATAATATCCCGAATTCTATGTGGAGTTCGAAAGGAATGGGAGGAGATGTAGGTTGAGATTGAATTGGCTCAGTGAATAATGTTTCATAATTGAACATTTTGATTGGAATGAGTGCTGTTGCTCTGATCAAGTAATGTACAATATACAAAATGGTAGTCTGGTCTATTCTAAAGCTGTAGATTAATATAAATATTCAATTGCTTATCTACTTTCTTCTATCCATACTTATGAAATTCTTATCTCACTGATCACGATTTCTGGAAAACTACTGGATGGATTGCAACAAAACTTGGAATAAAGCTTCCTTAAACGTCCTAGGTGCTCACTAAGAAATTTTTCGGCGATATTTCAACTCTGATGGTGCTTTTCAAGGGTTTGAAGCTCGTCTTTTAGCATGTATATTCTTCTTCTCCCAATCTCTTAATTATAATAGAAATGTCCATATCATATGTTATTATAGATCTATAATCTAGAGAGAGTACCTCTCCGAAACAGTGTTGTTAACTGGCAACTAAATTAATAATTTTGACAGGTTGGCAATAAGTTGAGATGACAGTAGGGGCGTTCTGATACTTTGAGGAAGCTTTTTTGCTCGAGATCCCCCTCCTCCCTCTCCCCCCTCTCCCAACCCCTGTTCTAAAAATAGATTTCCCCTTCCCCTTCCCCAGTGAAGACGAGGGGCTCTCTCTCAAAATAGATTTTCCCTTCCCCTGCTCCAGTGGAGATGAGGGGGATGAAGAAAGAGAAAGAGATATATCTCTCTCTCTCTCTCTCTCTCTCTCTCTGTTCTAAAAATAGATTTTCCCTTCCCCTGCTCCAGTGGAGATGAGGGGGATGAAGAAAGAGAAAGGGATATATCTCTCTCACTCTCTCTCAAAATAGATTTTCCCTTCCCCTGCTCCAGTGGTGATGAGGGGGATGAAGAAAGAGAAAGAGATATATCTCTCTCACTTTCTCTCAAAATAGATTTTTCCCTTCCCCTGCTCCAGTGGAGATGAGGGGGATGAAGAAGGAGAGATATATCTCTCTCTCTCAAAATAGATTTTCCCTTCCCCTTGCCCAGTATAGATGAGGAGGATGAAGAAAGTGAGGGAAAAAATAATTTCCCTTTGAGGGGAAAAATTCCCTCTCTACATCTATACTGACAGATTAAAGTGAATTGAGAAATTCCCTATCTCTCTCTACGTCTATACTGACAGATTAAAGTGAATCGAGAAATTCCCTATCACTCTCTACATCTATTGCTATACTGACAGATTAAAGTGAATTGAGAAATTCCCTATCACTCTCTCTCTCTCACTCTCTCTCTCTACATCTATTGCTATACTGACAGATTAAAGTGAATTGAGAAATTCCTTATCTCTCTCTCTCTCTCTACATCTATTGCTTAATAATCCATTGCTATACTGTCAGATTAAAGTGAATCCTTATCTCTACAATAATCTAAGTTCTATTATATCCATATTATGCTTGGTTTCCAACTGACAGTCAAGAGTTCAATCAAACTGCTTATCAATATTATGCTTGTGTAAAAAATTGAGCTGTTTTGCTGTACAAACATCCCAGTCGTTATTGTTAAAGTGTTCTCTCCGACAATATGTAAGTATAATTGGGATGAGCTAGCATATCTAAAAATACTTACATATTCTCAGACCTATTTCACTCAGAGCGGCCTATCTTAATACTCAACGCCTATAGTTACCATGAAACTGTCTTAAGAATATATGATTCCCGCTCGCATTCAATTCCCATGAATGAGAATTAAAACTTCTGATGTTATCCTCATTCAAAACCACTGAATATTCTTTCGGTAACTTAATAGTGTGTTTAAAGTCACCTTCACTATCAATATCGATAATTTTAAGGTGAATTTCGGCATTATCGGCAAATGTTACCTTCGTTACTACAAACCAATCATAAGGATAAAATTCATAACCCCAATCGGCTCGTGGATTTGCTTCTACAGAGAACTCATTGAAACTTCTCCAATCAAAATAGTGAGACATTATGTTGTGAACTTGTCAGCTCGACTGTTTAGACTGAAGTGACACGCACGCGCGTGTGCGCGTGCTACGCTCCCTCTTGTTGAATGTTTCTCCAGAGAAATGACCCGTGTGCTACACTCCCTGTGAGGTGAATGTTTCCCCTTCCCAAATTCTATAGATAAGAGTGAGTTCATATAACTCCTACATCGAAAAAACCGTTACATTCAATCATAGACACATGAAAAAATGTATAGTCTGATTTATCATCTTGAAGTAGCATGTGTTAGCAAGAAAACCGTTAAAGTTCACTGTGCTTCAAATTTCTCCCTCATATGCCAAGTGTTATCCTTTCACAAGATTTCATGTTTTCGGAGACAATACAAAGCCTTTATACTGGGCTAGACCCATTTTTGTAGTTATTATCTCTGCAACCTGATTTTAGGAAAGGTTATGTTGCTTAGCTTCTATCCAATTCATATTAAAGGTAACGCGTGCGTATCCGCTGATGATATCGTAAGCTATCTTATGGATGAATAAATTAAGATAATCTATGAATGCAGCCGAACTTTGCAGTCTCATAACAGACCCCTCTTCCGAATTTTTAATTGCTTCAGCTATTCCATCATGAACTCTTTTCACAGCGACTTCCATCTCGTTTTTCTTAATAAAATCTCCTATATCATTTTTAGTTGCATACTTGTCTGCAATTTGATTGATCAGAATAGCAATAGCATCTTTTGTAATGAATTGTTCAATACCATCCATAATATTAGCTTTTATTGCACTCTCCATTTCAGATAATCGTTTTTCAAACTCTTCCTTTGTTAATGAAGAAGTAGTCAATTTCTGCAAAGTAGATTCTAAATATTGCTTATCAATTGGCGATGGGTGTGTTTCATTTACTTTAGTAAAAATTTCTGTACTAAGCTGTTTTAATTTAGTATTGAGGTAGTTTCTGTCCAAGACCTCCAAATTCTTAATTTTATCTGATATGGCTTTTAATTTCTCATCTAAATAACCTTTATCAACTTTATCGTTGTTAATACTGACCAACTGGGATGAAAAGCTGTCTGTTAAAGTTTTCACTTCTCCTAGAGCAGATTCTAAAGTTAGAGTTCTCTCTGCAATAGCTTTATCAATATTGGCACTAAAATTTTGTAATGAACTTGGAATATGTTCTCTTTCAATTATGCTCACACCGATATTCTTAGTATTTTCCGAAACGAGTTTGGTTATTTGTGAATCTAAATAAAATTTCACAGCTTCGCTGATTCCTTGCTGATTCATCGATTCAATTATTTTCTGTCTTATCGAGTCAATATCGCACGTAAGATTAGCACTACTGGCTGTATCAATCCGACCAAATCGATGCAAAGTCATCGTAGCACTAAACAATTGGTTTTGCTTCTTTTAGCTCTTCAATTATAGATGCAATCTCAACATCATGTCCAGTGTTGCCAGAAGCTTTTGAGGAATAGAGTAAATTTAATCTTTTGTCAAAATTATCAAAGTATTGATAAATTCTATCACGAGAATTATTTTTTGCAAATTTCAATAAACCCCATCCCTTCTTTCTATTAATTTTTTACTGGGAAATAACTTCTGAATCATTTGCGATTTAATTCCCTGATTTTGTTTAACATACCCTCTTCGATCTAAATGAATGCCTGTAAGTGTTAAGATTCTTTTATACTTATCCAGATCTCTCTGATTATAAAGATTCGAATTCGGTCATGAACTGAATAATGACTCAAGTAGACCATGTGTTAAACGAAATCTTCCATTTTAAATATCTATATAACCGTTATCGAATATTACTTGCTGATTTCCAATATAATACACATCATCTTTAGAATTGTATGAAATTCCGTAACTAATTGAATTATTCAATTTTTCCGCATGAAACGTTTTTAGGTATTGTGACAGCACCTCATCGTTTTTACTAGAACCAAGTAAACTGTTTTCAAATTTAGTTGAGCTTAAAAGATTCCCTGTTGAACTCCCATAGCTTTCATCATAACTCCACTCCTCATCATCAATCTCCATACTCTCTTCTTCCTCTTTTACTTCTTTCTTTTTTGGTTTTACACCATGATTAGAGTGGAAACTAGATTTGTTTTTTCCCAGTTCAATTATGGGCTCTATCAACGGTGAGAGCGTTTTCCTATTGTATTCCTCCGATCGTTTTTCAAAATTAAGTAGCTTTTATGCTTGTCACTGATTACTTTTCTCAATTTCTTAATCTTATCGATTGAACCAACGTTCTTTCTATTCAGTTTTCTGCTGCGTGTTTTAGACAACATGACTGTACAAAGAATTAATCTCTACTGAACGGTAAGAAATGTATCGAGTGAATCTCGGTACTTGCCGCTATTAATTCCGCACTCGGTCATAATAGTTACAAAATTATGAGGTTTATGATTCCAAACTTTATGGCAAAGTTTACTGAAATCTTTATAAGAAATATCTCCTCCAACATGATTTCTGTGAATTAATTTGAGACTCAATAAATCTATCTTGGAGATTATGGTCATATTTGCATTGTCCCCAGTGAAATGTTTCTGTGTAGCTCCATAACTCTGAATTAAATATGCTGTGTCAATATTACGATGTCGGCCCATAGTAAAATATTCTTCTATTTGAGGTACATGATTAAGTTGTAAATGGCCAAATATAACTAAAGAATATTCTGATATTTTGCTTGGATGTGGTATAGATCCAGAATTGTTGTTTATATGAAATTCAATATCCTTCATTTTTGAAAAGACTTTTTTCAAAAACAAGTACTTATCTTGATACTCGCTCTTAGTATGCAAGTATATAATTTTAAATCTCAACCCATTCTTTGAAAAAATTAAATTAAATAACAAATTGGTCTTACCACAGCCTGAAGAGCCTATTATAAGGATCCTTGCATTATGAGGTAACAACTTACCATTTTTACACCATGTTGGGATTTCTTTCTGTCTTATAATATTGTCGAAATTCACTATCGGGATATTACTAATGTAAGACACGTGTACAGCATGTGATCTGATAAGGAACTAATCATTTTTTCGTAAGTTATCAAAGGAGGGCTGTCTCACTCACCACATGGGTGTCTGAGTGTGTATGGCTTATGACATCGGAATGTGGTCAACATGTGCTCGCTGTCACTCTCCCCTTTCACAGCAATGCACTAGCAAACTGATAGAAGTTTCTCACTTCAATATATCGTTCCCTCTCTCTCCCGCACCCTCTTTACGAGAATGCATGTGCTCCTCCTTATCTATGCCTTAGCGAAAGATTTTCTAAAGCAAATTACGAAAATGAAACTACAGATTGAAATGAAACTGAGAAGCATTTTTTTTAAAAAGACATATTATATTTACACCAAATCTTTGTGACATTAACACTGAATGGAATGTATTACAATATGATATTACAATAGATTATTTTTCATCTAATAGTTGACTTCTACTAATATAACTAGGTTTTGAAAATCCAATCCACTTAACAAGCAATCCTTTTTTGTCACGCTTCAATATTCTTTCAATCAGATATATTTGTCTCTCCGATTCGTTTAATTGTGTTTTTTTAATTTCTTCTCCGTAAAACCTACCACTAATTACTTCTCCGTTTAGATCTCACAAGCTGTACGTTACAGGTTGAGAAGGGAATATAGAATGAATCACAAAATACTCTGTGCTCCAATTTATGTTATAAGATTTATTGAAAAAACCCCTTTTCTTTGAGATTCGTACAACATCTCCTAGCTTAAATTTTGGTTTTGAATTTTTCAATTTATATTGTCTATTGAAGACAGAATTCAAAGACATTAAAACACAATTACGATCTTTTTTCCTCACATCTTTAGGTTTCATTCTAATTGAAGTGTGCATTGTTGCATTATAATCACGAACCAGACTGTTTAGCTGCATTATCCAGTTTTTGGTTCCACATTCAGTTAAATCTCTATAAATTTTTGCTTTAATTGTTCTATTAAACCTTACAACTATTGAAGCTTTCTTATCACTAAAAACATGGTAATGTTTAATACTGTATCTATCTAATAACCCTTTAACTTTTGAATCAAAGAATTCTTTTCCCTGATCTGATTGAAACAGCTTAACTCTCTTATTTTCAGAAATAATTGGTTCGAGTGCATCAAATACAGATTGACTTGACTTGTCTTTTAATGGTACACAATATGCAAATTTTGAAAAACAATTAATAACAGCTAAGATATACCTATAACCTTTATTAAAACGTGATAAACTGCTCATCTCAATGAGATCGGTTGAAGCAAGTCTTTTTCACTTTTCAACTCTTATTTGCGAGTGGGATAGTTGACACGTGGTATGCTATGAAGTTCTAACGCTATCTTAGATCTAATAATATTCATATTTATAACACAAAATCAAAATTAGTGGTGTTGGATGATCGTTGCGGGACATACTGAGCAATCAGTTCAGAGCGTTGTTGGCACTCTATAATGTCCAAAAGGCAAAGTGTCCACACCATTCTCTGCAATGTATCTCTTATCGTCATAAGGACTCAAACAGATTTTTGCACATTCAATCTGATACATGGTGTGATTATAGGACCTCATCATATTGAATTTTTCAATGTGTTAACAATGTTCAATCAACGATTTCTTATATAAATTAAAATTAAGTTTTCTACATTTCACTCCGGTCTGTACACCCTTTGCTACAAATTCATTTACAGGTTCTTCATTCTCATTACATACTAAATACGAGTGAAGTTTAGATCGAAGCCCTAGAGATTTATGGACGGGTTTTGAGGCTGTCTCATCCTTGAACTTTCCTACAACTTTATTTCTCTCCATGGAAAAGCAGGGGTGGTAAGGAGGGTAGTTACTAGTGTCGGAAAGGTTCAAATTTTCTTTAATCAACTGATACACGTCCTCCACTTTTACATTTAAAAGAAAACTATCAGTATCGGTCATACAGAGTTCTATGCGATCCCACGGTAAAATTTTTTGTAATTTACAATAGAAAAAATCGTACATATGGAATTTACTCAACTCCAGTACAGAAAACCCAGAATAGACGGGTTTGTTCATTTTTAGTTCCAACTTACAAGAGAAAACTGCGATCACGTTCAGACTAATTATTTGCCAGCGTTTGCATAACGGATTTGAAATGTACTTATCTAACCGTTTTTCATCTGTGATAATTCTAACATTGATATGCTTGCGAACTGATTGTATAGTCTTGCCAGAGATAAGATTGCAACAGGCCTTAAAGAAGGATATTTCAAATTTATTTTTCGCGTTCTGTCTATTGCGGATATTGAAGTTGATGTAGCTTTTCAGCCAGGGAGATTGGGAAAAGCTAATTACGCGATGTACTTTCATTAATTGCAAACCGAGCTGAAGGTAGAGTTTTGAATTGAGGTAGTGGACAATGTACTTTCCATGGTCAAAAAGTGTGTTCATGAGCTTCTTGGTTCCAGTTTGACCGTTCTCATTTGTTTGATAGTTTGACAGCAATTCCTGTTAAGGTGTTTGGTGGAGAGGCGCGAGTGGGAAGCTGTCATGCTTATCATGTAATCCTTTTGGATACTTGAGATCGCATTCTATTACATATCCAGTTTCTGATTTACTGTCCAAATTCGCGAAATCAAGCTTGGAAATTTCTTCCTCTGTGAGGAATTTGAAATTTCGAACAGGTAAGTTTCGACTCATGGCTTCCGAGTATAAACTGTTTGCATCAATATAAAGGAGATAATTACTCGGTTTTGAGGGGTCGTATGTCTCAGGTAGATGTTTGTTATTCTCCTCACAATAACATTTACCGATAAATGAGACCCCGCCCCTCATCCCCACCTCAAACATGAGAGGCATGTCAGGATGTGTAATCAACTCTAGTTCAACTTTAGTGTATTTCAACATACAATTCCAGGTAAAGTGTGCAAGGGAAACAAAATGAGTGACATCAAGGCCGTATGAGCTAAAAAGCGTAGACCTCATAGATTCAAAAACTTCCGCTAATAGCATCACATCCAAACATGAATAGAAATCGTGATATTCACCATGCGATTTCAGCTTGAATGTCAAGAACACTCTTTGCGCATGCTCATATTCTTCGCGAGACAGAGGTGTATCAGTTAAATCATTATAAAAACATTCTATGGGAGGAAGTGATGTTTCCGCGAATTTTTTGGGACAACTCATGTATGAGTAAGGATATATTCCTTTTATCAACAAGAGATATCTGTGTTCGCGTGGTGGGTCATGAAACACTGAAAAAAAAATGTTCGAACATCTTTTCCATGTCTGTACTTTCTACCAAATTACGCACCAATACTTCCAAGGATTCGCTCATAAACTTGTAGGAATCTGAAAATTTAATTTTGCCTACTGAAAGTGTCAAAAATCTCTCTGACGTATTTGCAATGCGGGAAATTCCTTTTCTGCATTTACCGAGCGCTTTCAGAATGAAATGTGAATCAAACCCGGAGAAATTGTGAAAATAACACGAAATGTTCTCTGAAGTATGACCCGATAAATTACAAGAAACGTGCACCGCACATAGGTAATTTCTGGTTTCATGCACGTGGTGACGACATTTAATATCGGTATCTAAGAACGGTTCGGTGCAAAGCCCACAGTTTACCGAATTTTGAAATTCGCGCTCTTGGCTTTCGAATAAATGTTGCATCGGAATTTCACGTTTCATATCCTCATACAAAATGTCGCCGAGATCTGTAATTTCCTGAAGAAATTTCTCCATGATTTTTTCATCTAAACTACTCGATCTATGGAGTACAGGTCCGTAAGCGATTTCCCTGTTCACATTGATAACAACAAAACAATACCCGCAGGGAATATGTCACACTGTTTTCTTTGTATAGCTATGAGTGATTTCATCCGAATCGGATTCATCATCATCATTATTATTGATATTAACAATGTAGGTTTTCAAATCCGTGTAAATCAACTTTTTCTTCAACGTGGAGCCTAGTTTCTTAAATTTAATTGTGTCTCCGCATTTAGGATATGAAACACTTGGAACAAAGCTGTTCATGATTCATCAAATTTGCTTTACCATCAGAATTTTTAGATTAGGTCGATGTAAATCTATGAAAACAGAAATTACAAATGTGTACTTCACCTTTGTGTTTTGGAAGGTGAGAGAAAAGACGCAATAATCCGTTTTTCCTGTTCACAGTATTGATTAAACAGAAATGCATTTTTCCTGCATCGGCTTTCGGCATTAAAAGATCAATTTGGTGCTTACGAGTGCGGAAAATGCTCATGCGGTAGGGGAAGAACTTTTTGTTTTCATACGCGATGACGTGAATTGCAATATCCGGATTCAGTATTTCAAATTTCTTAATATCGCGTGTCGTCACCGGAAAATTTACACCTTGCGTATTAAGTGTGTTAGCAAACTTGCTCAAATACTTTACAATCAGGTGTGAGTCCTTTGGTTTCTGATGGAAATACGCGAGGACTGACCATAAGAAGCATTTTTCGTCAGACAGATTTTTGAAATTTATAATGCAATGTTTGTTTTTAAGAAACTGCAGTGTTTGAATGAAACTGGATGTGAATATTGGATTAAATTCAATCACGTTCACATCCAGTGACTCAATTCTCTTCAAAACCCAACCACTGCCATGTCGAACAAAGTAGTCAAAAGATGACAGGATTTTTCTTATAGCCAACATGGAATGATCGTTAAAATCTTCATAATACTCAAGCACGTTTAGCGCTATGTTGGAGTAACTATGAAGATTTATGAGAGACGAGACAGTCTTGCTAACCTCATCATCCATCACCACTAATTTATACAACAAAACATTCAAGACAATGAACCATTTTACATTGCCATCATGCCATGCTGCGTGCTCTCTAATTATGTCGAGAACGTGTCTTTTTTATCTCTCGAGCACGTTCTCGATGCTAATTTCCTCGGCATCCTCGATGGTTATACGATGGCGGACCGCGCTGGAATTCACGCCATGTAGTCTTTGTTCCCTCGGCATGATGATGTTGATGTTAGATTCTGAAAAACGAAAGAATAACGATCAGGATGATATAGAATTAGAGTGATAGAGTACAACTGCATGTTTTTAAATCAGTTGTGAATTAGCATTGGTAGAAGAACGCTGTGTGAAAATGTTATCTCAAGAACACATAATGTTGCATGAAAGATTAAGATTATTAACTTTTGATAAAAGATGGACGAAATCTTCTCAGCATTTGTCGGCGGAAAACATGGCAAAAGAGGGATTTATATTCGCATGTGTACCAGACATTGTGCGATGTGTATTTTGTTCAATTTATTTGGGAAAATGGGAAGAAAGTGACATACCAGCAATAGAACATGCAAGGTACAGTCCAAACTGTGCATTGAGAAGGAAAGATAATTTAACAATTGAAGAGGAGAATTTTGATTATAATATTCCACGCCAATATGAAGAAAGATATTTAACTTTTAATCATGTAGAAGATTCATCCGTTCAAGGAGAGTATTTTGAAAATCATCATCGTCATCTACATTGTGACTATTGTAAATCATTATCTGATAAAGCAGACTATTTTGCGAGAAATGGTTATTTCTTACATAAAAATCACTATCTGCAATGTGTCTATTGCAAATATATTATCGAAAATCCATTTGAAAAAGTAATACATTTACCATTTTGTTTATATGAAGAGTGCGAGAAGAAGCGGGAGGAGAAGATTATCCAGATAAAGCATATCGTAAAGATGAGCTAAAATCGCATGCATGCAGTATGCTGTAGAAGGTTTTTTGTCCTCCGAGGACAAAAATCCTCCCCTCCGAGGACAAAAATTGTCCTCCAAGGACAAAAATCCTCCCCACCGAGGACAAAATTTGTCCTTGGAGGACAAAAATTGTTCTCGGAGGACAAAAGTTGTCCTCGGAGGACAAAAATTGTCCTCTGATGACAATTTTCCTCTCCTCCGACTCTCCTCAGAGGATAAAATCAAAGTAAAAATGTACTTACATGTGTTGGTTGATACTGCGTGAATGACAGGTATCTCCTCGGCTGTAGATGTGTGGGTATAGATACCGGCTATGCTTCCTTTTCGGATTGCGTGTTAACCTCTCAGGTATGTTGCCTTGTCGAGAGCTCAACTGCTTATGAGCTTGGAAGCCGAGTTGTGAGGTGAGAAAATGCTGTGAAAACAATGAAATATCTAATAACTGATAATATTAGAATCGATAAGCATCACGAGAGGCGGGATGCTATTCAAAAATATAGAATGCCTGAGTGATTGTAACGGCCCCCATGCTGAGATGTAGAGGAGAATTTTTTTTTCACCTTTTAGCAGGTGTGCCTCTTACTCAGCAGACACTGCCCCATGCTGAGTTCTAGAGGAGAATTTTTTTTTCAGCTTCTACCATGTGTGGCTCGCACAAGGATGCTATTCGAAAATATAGAATGTTTGAGTGATTGTAACGGTTTTTTATTATAGAAGAGAATACTTACAAATCCGAATGATGTTGATAACGATGTGGGAGGATAGAGCAGCAGGTGTTGTTCTGTGCCTAGGGGAGAAATTTGAATTTTTTGTTGTAGCACGTGTGGCTCTCACTCTTACAAGCCTGGAACAGAGAGAGAAACGCATGCTATATAAACAGATGTAATGAGAGGAAAATTGTCATTTACATCAGAGTCAGATTTGCATGTACTACATACTTCACTATTGTACGAGATGAGTTCTCCATCATCATCATCATCATTCATCCTCCCAGATATCCCACTACCGCATGAGCGCATCCTCAACTACTGGCAACAGAAAGCTGCCCTCGCTGCCGAGTCGTCCGCTGCTGCACCCGCTCATTCTCCACTCACCATGGAACCACCATTGCCGGGCAAGATCGTGCTGAGAGACAGTCCGGTTCAACGCTTGGCTCCACCTGCTACCTGGGCACCGCGGCGAGCGGTGCTAACTACTCTGTCCAACAAGATCAAGCAGAAGCAGGAGAAGAGGAGGTTGGCGTTTGAGGAGCCTGAGGTTAGCAGGGAAGAGGACGAGCAGACAATCTACTCACAAACAAAGGTTAGTTTCAACAAATATTATTAACTTGTATATGTACGAATTTTTTATAAAACAATCGATCATGGAAAAAATCTGTACACATACAAGCCTTCGATTATTATTATATGTTAGCAAGGAAATATTATTTGAACTGGTTAGAGATGGAATTACGAGATATTATTGTTTAAAAGTAATTGATCATGCATAAATTATTTGATAGCAAGGAAATATTATTTGAACTGATTAGAAATTGAATTACGAGATATTATTGTTTGAAGTAATCGATCATGCATAAATCATTTGATAGCAAGGAAATATTATTTGAACTGGTTAGAGATGGAATTACGAGATATTATTGTTTAAAGTAATCAATCATGCATAAATTATTTGATAGCAAAGAAATATTATTTGAACTGATTAGAAATTGAATTACGAGATATTAGTGTTGAAGTAATCGCTAATGCATAAATTATTTGATAGCAAGGAAATATTATTTGAACTGGTTAGAAATTGAATTACAAGATATCAGTGTTTAAAGTAATTGATCATGCATAAATTATTTGATAGCAAGGAAATATTATTTGAACTGGTTAGAGATGGAATTACGAGATATTATTGTTTAAAGTAATCAATCATGCATGAATTATTTGATAGCAAAGAAATATTATTTGAACTGATTAGAAATTGAATTACAAGATATTAGTGTTGAAGTAGTCGCTCATGCATAAATTATTCGATAGCAAGGAAATATTATTACAATAACTGATACTACTCACTTTATGTGGAGAATGTCTAGTCAATCTCATGATATCAAGTTGAGATTATGACAATAATTTGTTGATCAGAAGTAGTTGATAATCTGATGTAGAGAATGTCTTGTCAATCTGATGATATCAAGTTGAGATTATGACAGAATAATCTGAAACAAATAAGTTACTAATCAAAAATTTTTCAACAGAAACGTGCTGGAATGGAGGACAACTCCTCCATGGTTCCACTACTAGAGGAGGTGCGGCGGGGGGAGGAGGATGAGATGGACTTTGTTGCAATCGTTTATAGACCCACAGCTGAATCATGGATGCCTCTCTGCGAGCTGGCGGAAGATGTACCACACAGTATCATCTTGGCTCGTGAGGAGACAAACCACCACGGCAGACGGATAATATTAAAAATGAACATTTCATCCACGAAGAAAATCTCTGAGGTATATCTACCTCAGAGATTCTCATCCATAATTTCTCCTGCAAAAGTTATTAAAATTAATGCTAATTGTAAGAATTTAGGAATAGTGGTGAAGCATGTCACCGCTACATGGACTGACATTAAGATTGTTAAAATTTAACAATCTTTTTCTCATACCATGTTGTGTTGAGATGCTTTACAAGTAGTAGTAGTAGTATATAATGTAGTGATTAATAATAAATTGTGTTCATATTTGATAAAAAATTGTTTTCAATTCTTACCTGTTTACACTTGTTGTTGATAAGTTCACAATGAATTGAATTGAATTGAATTGAATGACTGCCTTTATTTTCGTAGAGAGCGAAGTTAGGGCGCAGTCGGCCCTCTCTTACACTTAACTCTCTATTACAAGATAACAATACAAAAAAAATACAAATAATATGATAAAGAAAAAAAATATTACAAACAATATGAAAAAAACAAAACTATATCTACTTATTAAAATAATAACAATTTTAAATAATTGAAAAGAGAACAAAATAAATTAACTTGGAAAAAAAATGTATATAACAATACTGATTAACAGTAGTGATACTTCATCACTGTAGTGAACAAAAAAAAAAAAAAAAGATCCTAATGTATACAAAATACAAAAACGACAACTATAGTGTTTGCTATACATTCCATTCCTACATATTATTATAAATCTTGAAGTGAATAAGTAAATCACATTTATATTTAATTGATTGTAAAAAAAAAAAAGACCATCAAGGAGCCAATTTCAAGATTCTACATTCACACACACACACACACACACGTACAAAGAAGATATATTGATCAATACACAGTCGCTATAAGTCGCTCCAGCCAGCCCCCTCACAAAGTTCATGACAGCCGCACTGAACTGGGATTGCCGCTAAATTGCCCTCACCTCCATTGGTAGCGAGTTCCACAGTCGGCAGGCAGTCACATGAAAAGACTGTTATAGACCACCGTACGATGCCTAGGCACAGTCAACACAGACAAACTATTTCTAGTTCCACCTCTCCCAACCTCTCCCAGAAATCTAATTTAATACTCAAATAATCAGGGCTCTTATTGGCGATTAGTTTAAATAGAAACATAAGTATGCGGTAGGATCGAAACCTTTTGAGCCTGAGCACGTTAAGCTGAACGAAGTAGGGAGTGATATGTTCACCTCGATCTAGATTATTAACAAATCTTAAGCAATAATTTTGAGCTCTCTGAAGCCTATCGGACAGTGCCACAGTCATGTCATGGGTAACAGCGTCACAGTAGAGAAAGGCCGGAAAGATTAGGGTCTTTACCAGCATCAATCTTACCTGAAAAGGTAGAAAAGGGCTGATCTTCTTCAGAGAATGTATGCCAGCAAAGACCCTATTACAAGTGCTAGTAATGTGTTCGGTCCAGTCGAGATGTCTGTTCATTAAGACACCCAAGTTTTTTACTGTATTACAGTACTCCAACTGTTGGTCATTTATTGTCACAAAAGGTCCATTGGCATAGTCAAGGTTAGGTAAGCGTCTATTATGTCCTATTACTATTGCTTTTGATTTATTTTCATTAATGTTTAAACCATGTTGTGATGTCCATTCCGTGATGCTGAGTAAGTCAAAGTTCATTTTGTTAACAGCGTTGTCAAAGTCGTCAATGTCAAAATGCAAGTAAATTTGCAGGTCGTCAGCATACATGTGATATTTAGTATTGGTCAGTCTGTGAGGTAAGTCATTAATGTATAAGCTGAATAACAGAGGGCCCAGCACCGATCCCTGTGGCACACCCTATTGACCACTCGCCACCCAGATTGACCTCCATTTGCCAGTACACACTGCTGTCTATCTGCTAGATATGATCTAATCCAGGCAATGCTGTTGGCTGAAAAACCCAGATTAATCATTTTTCTAAGCAGAAGAGGATGATATATTGAATTAAAGGCCTTACTCATATCAATCAGTACCATCAGAGTGAGCTGTCCATTATCCATAGCCAAGCGTATATCATCTGTTACACATAAAAGGGCACTCATAGTACTGTATCCCTTCCTGAAGCCTGATTGGAATTTATTGAGAAGATTGAACGTTGAAACATGACCATTAATTTGTTCATGTGCATATTTTTCTAGCCCCTTGGACATGACAGACAGCACTGCAACTGGACGATAATCAGATGGAGAGGAAGGATTGGAAGTTTTATTGAGAGGGATGATTTTGGAGGTTTTGAATTCAGTGGGGAAAACAGAAGAAATGAGTGAAGTGTTATAGAGATGTGTGATGAATGGAAGGGCAATAGGCAAAATAATTTTGATAAATTTCATTGGAAGCAAATCAGCACCAACAGCTTCACTCCTGATGGACAAGATTGCATTCAGTACATTGGCTTCAGTGTCCGCAGCAAAGTAGAACTCATCCTGCCTTCGAGCTGTCCTGTACTGGTCTGTATACTCTTGTGCCATATCCAATGTCCCTGGAATATCCACAAAGAAATTATTCAATTCATCAGGGCTGTGATTCAGTATCAACCTGTTCCTATCCTTGCCAACTCCGAGTTTCCTCAGTGTTCGCCATTTGGATGCAGTCGATCTAGCAGACCCAAGAGTGCTGCGGAAGTATCGGCACTTGGAGTTTCGAAGTTGCTGTTTGCAGTGATTCCTTGCTCTTTTATACTCGGCAAACAGCAGCGGGTCACGTGAGCACCTGGAAAGTCTACATAATCTGTCTCGCTCCTTCATCAGCCGCCTGATCTCAGGACTAATCCAAGGCGCCGGTACTCTTGTTACGCGCCTTACCTTAGGAGGTACAAACTTGTTGAAGAGGTAATGTGTATACTCATAAAACATTGTCAGCATTTCATTAACATCATTTGTAAAGTAAAAATAGTACCAGGGCAGACCAGACGCCTCTCTAAAAAGTTCAGGATAGTTAATATTCTTGAAATCTCGATAATGAATCAATCTTGGCTCAGGCTTGGGAACTTTGATGGCATAGACACAATAAATAAGGTCATGAATAGTAGAAACACAGAAGAAGAAGAAGAATGGTTCACCTTTCACGTGCTTGCACTCTGTTGTGAATGATAAGTAAAGAAGCTGAGCTCCCCTTTTATAGTTTGTTGCAAGCATGCATAGAGGCAAACGTCTTTACTACTACACACACACACAGACACACACACATACTGCCAAGCGGCTTCGGTGAGTTGATGCATCGCTCCCTCCCACATCAATTTTTTTTTTGATTAAGTTGGAGTAATGATTAATTAATTAATCAACTTCAGTTGATGTTCAACCATTGAGTTGAAAGGTAAGAAAATGGTATGTAAGAGAAAGCAAAGTTCGAGGAAATGAGGTAGAGGAATCTTGAGTTCAGCGGCAAAAGTTTTTATGGGTGTGACGGGTTTGACAGGTAATGTCACATCCACTATTCTAAATAAGCTAATTGACAATCTGCAAGATGAAATTCACATTCCTGGCTATCAGTGGTGTGGCCTGGGCACAAAGGTTAATGAAAGGTTAAAGAGAGGTGACCAAGGTATAAATTCATTAGATAGAGCCTGTAAGGTACATGATATAGCATATACACAAAATAGTGATAATAAAATTCAAGCGATAACTGACAGAGCTCTAGCGAACGCAGCGTGGGACATATTCAAAACTCCACAAACACCCCTTGCTGAGAAAGCACTTAGCTATCTTGTTACAAACGTCATGAAAGCTAAAGCAGCGTTTGGTGGGTCTTTGAGAAAGAAGAAGAAGAGGAAGAATGAGAGGAGAAGTTATAGTAATGATATTAGACACAAAGCTATAGCTCAGTTGAAAAAGCATATTGCAGGAAAAGGGTATTATTTAAGCCTTTTCCTCAAATAGCTAATGGGGGAAGAGTTTTAATCCCACCCTCTTTACCACCACCGCCATCATCATATGGAGTGAGTTTATTCCCCCAAAAACAAGTTGAGAAACGTAGAACAACAAAGAAGAGTAGGAAGAAGAAGAGGAAGGAGAAGACATGAATATTGAAGGAGAATTGAGTAATTATGATTTGATTGATTGGTCAAAATTATTACAGATTCGGCTAAGAGGTATATATATGCTAGATGCATTACCCAAAAAAAATTCTAAAAAACGAGAATGCCATTGTGAATTTAGCGAGGGAAAGCGAGGATGGCACACATTGGGTTGCATATAAAAAAGTTGGCTCTAATGTTTGGTATTTTGATCCAATTGGAAATTTACAACCGCCATACGAATTGGACAAATATTGGAAAAAAGAAAAAGGAGTAAATAAATTTCATAATGTAGAGCACATGCAACCATTAAATAGTGATTTTTGTGGCCATCTTACATTATTGTTTCTTGCAGATCAGTTGTAATTAAGTGTTTGTGCTGAACACACACATAACAAGATGGTTGTTATTATATTAAGATCTAACACAAGTAACCCCTACGAACATTTACAAGAAATTATAGAATTGGATAAAAATTGTGAATGGGAAATTGGATTGATTAATTTTTGTAGTTACAATAGTATTGCAAACGTTAACAAAGGAACAAATTCCAGCTTCAAATATGGTGATAGATCAATTGAGCTGGATACGGGTGCATATGAAGTTGAGGATATTATAAATCTTTAAAGAATAAATTGAATATTGATGAGAAGAAGAATAAACTTACTATACGTTCAAATGCAAATACTATGAAGATTGAAATTCATTCTGATAAAGCTATTGATTTAACACGTACTGATTCGATTGGTAAGATACTTGGTTTTGATAATGTTGTTTTGCAACCAAATAAATGGCATTATTCTCAGCATTTGGTTAACATAACAAGCATTGGTAGTATTGTACTCGAGTGTAATTTAGCACGTGGTAGTTACTCTGATGGAAAACAAAAACATATAATCTACAAATTTTTGCCAAAGGTTCCTAGCGGTTATTTAATAAACGAAGTACCATCACTGATTATTTATGTACCTTTGAATACTCATCGAATTCAAACTATTAATGTAGAGGTAACAGACCAGAACGGATTGTTTATTGATTTCCGCAGAGATACAATTACAATTAGGTTGCACATACGTGAAAAACAAAAGTAAATGTAATGGGTTATCTTGTTTTCAATTCACGTTCAAATAAGACGTGTACACACAATGTCATTAGAGAGACGAACGTGAGAGTGTCAATACCTAAAAACAAACGTGCTTTGTCGGCTAAAAGTGCGAGAATATTAGAAAAGTTAGGTTTCATAGTTGATTGGCAGAATGTTAGGAGGAGGAGCCGCAATTAGTGAAATTCTGGACGTGGAGACAGACCTTCAGTTTTATAATGATATAACCAAATTCCAATTTCACACTCATACAGTTTATTTGGGACAAGAAATGAAAAACTCTGACGAGGCACGTATTGGCATAAATTCTTTAGATGTCTATTCTTTACCTTGCAAATCATTTATATTTATTGAGGGAACAGTTAACTGTACAAAACCGGGAACAGAGCCGGCTGATCCACCAGTTGTGGCAGACTATAAATTAAGCAGTAACGTAATCGGCAACCTTTTTGATGAAATACGATATGTCAGCAAATTTCTAAATCAAGATTGATTGGATAACATCCACAATTAAAGCTATACTAGTGAAGAATATGCTCGATAAGAACACATATCACTTGGCTGGTTTTGACAGAGCAGGATATGCGCTAACAGATAATAAATTCACTTTCTGTGTACCGCTGAAATAATCCTTCCATTTTTTTGAAGATTTTCAAAGACTAATTTCAAATTTGAAACAGGAACTCGTCTTATTGAGGTCACCGACAGACCTAAATTGCGTTGAGTCCGCAACTGGAACAAGCGTTAGTATGAAAATTACAAAACTGCAATGGAGAATGCCCTACATAACTTTAGAAGATCACATAAGACTGAAATTTTTGAGACTGCTCGATGCTGACACTCCACTGAAATTAGGTTTCCGCCATTGGGAAATTTGTGAATTACCAAATTTGTAAAATTCACTTAACCATTTTTGGGCAGTCCGCACCACATCGATTTTTGATAGTCCAAAATATGTTATAATTGCATTTCAAACCGATTGTAAGAATAAAATCAAAAAATCAATATTTAATTTCGATAGCTGTGGTATTTACAATGTTAAAGTATATTTGAACAGCAAGTATTATCTATATGAAAATCTGCTAGGTAAAAAGGAACTATTATACTGGATGTTTTTGGATTTCGCGCCTTCCTATTATAATCATTCAATCAATAGTGAACTCGGAACAGAAATTGACTTTAAATGTTTTGTGATTCAACACCACTGGTTGTTGTGGATTGTTCACACCAAGCAAGTCATTTGAAATCTTCGACAGATGTTCGTATTGAAATGGAATTTAATAGTGCAGTACCTGCAAATACTTCCGCCTATTGCATTTTAATTAGCGATTGTGTGATGGAGTACACACCTCTGATGAGCATGGTGGAAGAAGTTCAGTAATTTTATTGATAGAGTGCACTGCGTACAATATTATATAAGGTGTGCACTCTGACACCTTTTGGTTCATTATCAGTTTCACCTTTGAATAGGTAACATCTAAAATGTCCTATTCTTTGTGTTCTGATATTTTGGACAAAGTGCAAACTCAGTCTATTTGTATCCAGTGCGATCTTGATTCTGATAGTTTCTATTATGAACCAAGGTGCAGCACACCGATCCAGAAACCACAGGAGGTGGGGGAGGAGCAGAAACGGGAGGAGGAGGAGGGGGAAAGATGGAGGATTCGATGAGCCCGCCAAACAGAAAGAAGTGGACAAGCAAGCAAGTACGAAAATTGCTACAGTTGATCTTCACTGGTTTAAACAAGATTGTAATCAAATTATTATGAAAGAACTTGCCATAATTGATCAGTCTAATAATTATATTGTATTTCATTTCAAATCACCATTTGCAAAGACAGAATTGAGTGCAAAATTGTATAACGATGTAACATGGTTAGAACGTCACTATCATAAAATAAAATGGGAAGATGGAGATTTAGAATACACTGACTCATTAATACGTGATTACCTTGTAGGTTATGGAAAAATTTTCACAAAAGGAACTGAGAAAGCAAAGTTTTTAAGAAGATTACATACTAACGTTCAATGTATACCAGAGGATTTTGCAAAACCCAATTTCAGCTTTTTCACTAGTTCATGGTGTTATGGTGTGTGTAACATTCATAAAAATAGACCAGATGGACGATGTGCTTTGTTCACTGCTCAACATTATAATTCTTTGTTGTTTAAAAATATGTAACAAACAAATAATTTCATGTGTGAAAACAATCAAATGCAAAGTATGAAAATGGCCGCGATGTACACAAATTCGCAGGAAAGAAACTTTGCTCATTATGGATTGTTCTACAACGGAAAAGAGATTCAGTGTGTTTATTGCATGCATGCATTGAGACTGCATAAAGCACGTACATGTTGCCTGTCTACAATTAGTTGAGAAATACCACTTAATTACTCTATAATAGTCCCAGCCTACACTTAGTTTTGTTCATTCGCTTATCATGGATCAGAGAAAGTGGTTGGCTGCTGACAACGAGTTGGAACTGAGGTTAAAAAACTGTATTGATTGGTATGATGAGTGTGAAAGTGCAATTAGGAAATCAACTCATAAAAATTATAGTTTGGCGAAACAATTAAAAGACATTTTTCTAAGCACGGTTAATTTAAATGACATAAGAGACTATCTATGTTATTATCGTCCTCATAGTTTGTGTATAGATAAGTTAATTAAAATTGAAGATGAAACTATGAATAGTTGTGGTGAAATGTGTAAATAAACTTCTTCTGTGTTCAAATGATTTTTCATTCCAATATCCCACTCACTTTTTAGTTTAGTAGCCGGTCAGAGCTAGACCTGACAACAGCAGCGTGTGTGTGGTGTGATCTCTTTTATACAAGTGAGACACGACCCCCTTCAAGCAACTGTTGATGGTAATGAGTACAGCAGGTGCACCTTGTCAATTTATAGAACAGGGACACATACCAAACATCTGGGAGGGCGTTAACATGCAGTGTTATGGTTTTTCAAAATTCAAAAAATTAACTCGTCTCTTGATGGGAATTTCATTTAACAAATTTGATTCAATTGCGAAGAATATTAAATTTTCAACAGAATGTCAAGATGCTGATTTACCGTTAACAAAAACAGAAAATGTGCACTTTCCAATTTTATCTGAGATATTCGAATTACTCGATATACTAGACAGTAGACATCTACATTATGATTGTACAAATGATTCGCCATTATCTGTTGTTAAAAATTCGATGAACTTTGGAAATGCTTGTACGATATTGCAGATAAAAAATGTAAAAGAACTTAGATCATTGACCTCTCTGTAGAGATATGGATTCACTTTAATCTGTCAGTATAGCAATAGATGTAGAGAGAGAGAGATAGAGAATTTCTCAATTCACTTAAATCTGTCAGTATAGCAATAGATGTAGAGAGTGATAGGGAATTTCTCAATTCACTTTAATCTGTCAGTATAGATGTAGAGAGGAATTTTTCCCCTCAAAGGGAAATTATTTTTTCCCTCACTTTCTTCATCCTCTCATCTATACTGGGCAAGGGGATGGGAAAATCTATTTTGAGAGAGAGAGATATATCTCTCTTTCTTCATCCCCCTCATCACCACTGGAGCAGGGGAAGGGAAAAATCTATTTTGAGAGAGAGTGAGAGAGATATATCTCTTTCTCTTTCTTCATCCCCCTCATCTTCACTGGAGCAGGGGGAGGGAAAATCTATTTTTAGAACAGAGAGAGAGAGAGAGAGAGAGATATCTCTTTCTCTTTCTTCATCCCCCTCATCACCACTGGAGCAGTGGAAGGGAAAATCTATTCTGAGAGAGGGAGCCCCTCGTCTTCACTGTGGAAGGGGAAGGGGAAATCTATTTTTAGAACAGGGGATGGGAGAGGGTGGAGAGTGGGGAGGGGGATTTCCAGCAAAAAAGCTTCTTTGAAGTATCAGAATGCCCCTACTGATGACTTCATTAGGTTTGCACCAAGTTGAAGAAGTAATCAAAATGCATTTATCAAGAACAAATTGATTGGGCACTGCTGCTTCAATTGAAGCAGGAGTCTTCTATTCCTGGGAGTAGCCTATAGATAGTTTTTATTTTTCATGAAATGAACTTTTATGACGGGAGTTGCTTCTATCAATTGATCCTATTCTATCAAGACTAATTTTGTTTGTATATCCGATTGCAAAGACTGCTTAAACAATTTCAACAAAATTCTAATAGTTCAGTATGGTATATGGATGATATTTATTAAACTTCAGAAGTGTCCGTTCTGGAATCTGTTTGCAAAGAATGAGGAAATTCGGCCAAAATTTAACTTGGGTGAAAGAAAAGGGTTATTTATTAATATGTCCAAATAGCTGTTGTTCCTTTTCGTAATGTAGAAATTAATTTCATATAAGTAAGGCGCTTTTCCCATGCATCAATATTATTCCCAAACATTGATTGTATTACCAAAGAAAATAGAAGGAAGCTTTCGTTGAAAATACTGGAGAATATGCATAACAGTTCGTTGACTGACAGTATTTCTCAATAATAGCATCAATGCTCCCAATTCAAACAATGCTGACACATTGATGTGAACCTTACTATAATTTGGTTACTATCAGATCAGATGAAGATAATAATGTTGATGATCGCTACTGTTTCAATTTCAATCATGTTTGACATTTTTGTTTTCGCTACCAGCTGTTATTATTATGTGAAATAAGCTCTCATTGATTGAAATCATAATCATTGAAGTCAATTATACTTTGTAAGCAATTTCTGTTTTAATATGTGTATTTGTGGATATGTATGTATGTCTGACGGATCTCGAAAACGACTCTAACGATTCCGATTAAATCAGGAATATAGTGGTTTGCGACAAAAAACATTTTTTTGGAACAGGTCTCAACTCTGGGAAAATTCGCTGAAGCTCCTTGAGAAAGGATTATTTGTCCCTCAAGTAGCAGCTGATTAGAAAAAAGTTTTCCATAGTCTGTTGAAAACATAAGAGAGTGTGAGCAAATGAAAACGATTATAATAGCTGTAGTTGAGTTACCAAATTTGGCGACCTTATTTTAAAACATTGCAGTATTCTTGGAACATCTTGTATGATATGTTCTGAATGTGATCGGATGATAGCAAAAGAAATTCATAATCGATCTCTCCAAACATATGGTAGTTGAATGTAATGTTCATTGTAAGGTGATAGAAATGCGACTAATTTCTTCACCTTCTGTTGTATTGGTTCCTCTGTTACTCTATGTTTGTACGCAAACATGGCCTTGAGAGAGCCAGTTGCACTGTTAAATCCTATTCTGGACTGAATACCACGAGAACCAATAAGAGAAGCCTTCTATTGAAAAAAACCCCTGCTCTGATCAATTCTCATGAAATTTAATCCTGGTTGAAATTGAAAAGGCTTTTGTGCTACTGTGCCAGATATTTTCATGTTTCAATATCAGCTGAAAACTAAATAAAAGAAAAACATAATATTCCTTCAGTTGCTCCTATTTCCTTCCATAATGTCATTACACAAGACAAACCTATTGATATCCATAGATCACAAGTAAATATTAAAGTTGTCAATTCGGATAAAAATAAAATCAAGCTAGATGTTAGTTTACATCCAAATTTTCATCCTCAATCTTCTGGTTTTAGCTAAGATCAAAGGAAGGAATCATATAATGGTAGTCAATAATCAAAGTGAATGAACTCTATTCAGATCTATTCAAATTCACATTGAAATGATCCTACTTCGATATTTATGATAGTAAAGTTTAGGACATGAGAAATCAGCCACAATAAAAAAATTATACAAACTATTATGAATGGACTTCCATGGAAGAAAGAATTAGTGGATTGGCTGCTTTTACACTTTTGAATGAGTGATATTAAAAGTAAGTGACAGGCTATGCCAAAAATTCCAGAATAAACAAGAGATCCATGGATACCAGAGTCATCAAATTCTGAATCAACTCAATTTGGAATTTAATCTTCAATTGCATCAAGCAAAAACAAAAATAACATGATCACTGCTAATCTGATAACTGTCAATGGGAAATATTAATTGCCAATGAATGAAGTCGAGGTTGACTCTTGAACCCCACCCAATATTCTACAAAATTCGCTGCAATTGAGCTACTATTGTACAGAGCACTTCCAACACATCAATGATTAATCGAATGATTTGACTCAATAGTTTTCATGTCAAGTAATGGCTTAATCTCAAAAACGATGATAAAAATTCTGGTAGAATTCAGATTATAAATGGTTCACAGAAATAATCTTATCTTCCAATTCCTGTAGCGAAGCACAGGTGCCCTGCTAGTATACTTATAAAATTCTTATTTCACTGACTCACCCACTGATCACAATTTCTGGAGAACTACTGGATGGATCACAACAAAACTTGGGATATAGCTCCCTTATAAGTCCTAGGTGCTCACTAAAAAATTTTTTGTCGATATTTCAACTCTAAGGGTGGTTTTTAGAGGTTTAAAGTTCGTCTTTTAGCATGTATATTCTTCTTATCCCAATCTCTTAATTATAATATTGAAATGTCCACATCATATATTACTATAGAACTATAATCTAGAAGAAGTGCCTCTTCAAAACAGTCGTTAACTGGCAACTAAATTAATAACTTTGTCAGGTTGGCATTAATAGTTGAGTTGACTTTAATAGGTTGGCACCAAGTTGAAGAAGTAATCAGAATGCATTCATTGAGAACAAATTGAGCTTCAATCAGAGCTAATATAAGATCCTGAGAGTATAGATAATTTAAATTCTCTATGAAACAAACTTTTATGATGGGAGTTGCTTTTATCAATAATTTATCCTATTCTCTCAAGAATAATTTTGTTTGTATATCCGAAGTAGCTATATATTACCTGTTCTGGGACAACATGCGCCTGACTTCCCCACCTAACCCAACCAAGGTCAAGGTCAAGTTCAAAGTCATAGTCAAGGTCAAAGTTAAAGTCATGGTCAAGGTCGAGGTCAAGGTCAAGGTCAAAACTTCAAAAAAATTAGAAAGAAAACTCTTAGAAAAAAATGATAGATTTTAATAATAATTAGAAAAAAATAAATAAAATTTAATAATGAAAAATCAAAAATAAGTAAAAATAAATTAGAAGGCCACCCACCCACTATGATGTGTATATAATATATAGTGTTCACAACAGTGGGGGACCATCAGTGTTCAGTTAAGAGCTATAGAAGATACATCTCCCATGTTCAGTTCTAGGACCCAACGTTTCAGCACACAACCATGCACTTCTTTTTGTGAAAAAGTAAAAAAGTATCCTAGGACACACCGCCACAATTTTGATCTTCAATTGTATAAAAAAGGTTAGTACACAAGTGTTTTCATTCTATGTTTTGAAAAGAGATGAAGAAATTTTTCTTACTCATAAAAATGGATATGTATTGATTTATATGATTAATTTATTATTATTAAGTCTTCATACCTGTTAAGCTCCATGAACAAAATGTCAGCAGATTCATATGATTTCAATGATTTCAAGTATGTTACCTCATAATGTAATGCATAATATATTTGTGAATAAGTATGTTTCTGCCTGTAGAGCTCTATGAACAATAAGTCAACAGATCAATACGATTGTGGACAATGAACATTGAAGACAATGATTAGGTTAGGTCTGCAGAAGTTACTAGTAACTTCTTCTGACCTGACCTTTCAATGATTTCAAGTATGTCACCTCATAATGTAATGCCTAATAAATTTTGTGAATAAGTATGTTTCTGCCTGTGGAGCTCTATGAACAATAAGTCAACAATTGTAGACAATGAACTGTGGCTAGGTTAGGTCTGCAGAAGTTACTAGTCACTTCTTCTGACCTAACTTAACCTCAGAATATTGATTCCAAACATTGTTTTTTCTGAACATACCACCATCCTATGATTGGTTTCAGTAGCATATATAGTAGTAAGAATTGTATGCTGAACATCTGGATTGAGTGCAAGACATGTCATTCGAGATGACTGTGTCACTCTAGATGATTGCCGCCTACATTGCACCCTATTATTAATCTTCTTGTATGTATGTTACAGATGAACAAAGCTACCAGATGCCAGCAGACCAGCAGCACTTCAGGAGAGTTTTGTACATTGGAGGTGTTCAACAACAACCTTTGGACACTCTTTTACAACAACATTTCTTCACCCAATCCAGCAAAGGACTCCCACCCTCTGCTAAACAGCCTGCAGACAAAGATTGTTGATGCGATAGGTCAGGAGTTCCAGACACACGGGCGAATCAAGGTCAACCTGGTGTTGGAGGCCACATATCAATGCAGCCACCTTGATGAGAAGAACATTGAGTAGGAGGAATTTCAGAATGTGGCCTTCAAGATACCGATCTATTCAATATTCAATGTCAACAATCTTGCTGGAATTATCAGGGAGGCATGCAGGAAGCTGTTGGAAGAAGAGGCCAAGTTCGAGGGCAACTCTAGTGGATGGAGCCTTCTCATCATTGATGGTCTCCTCATACACATAAGCAGACACAAACCACTTCAAGGATCTTCCTACATTGAACTGCCAGCCAAAATTGCAGCAAGGAAAGCCATCATCAATCCAAAGAATAGTGATCAACAATGTTTCAAGTGGGCAATCCTTGCCAAACATGTGCAAGGAGCACATCCTGAACGAATCAATGAGAGATATCATCAGCTGACTGAAAAATACAATTTCAATGGAATCTCTTTCCCCACTACCATCAATCAAATCGACTGTTTTGAGAGGGATAATCTGAGTGTAACTGTTAATATATATGGGATGGATTCCAAGTGTATTATTCATCCAAGACATCTTGCAAAAGGAATGAAGGAGGATCATTTTGATTTACTTCTCCTCCATGACAATGATGACAGTGAAGCCACCACCTTCACCACTCAGGACAGGAGTGAAGCCACCACCTCCACAACTCAGGACACCACCACTCATAAAGAAGAGGAAAATATCAACAATCACTACTGTTTCATGTTTCATGAAAAACTTAGAAAGACTTGTGAGATCTCAGCTCACTAAGGATGAACACCGCATCATCATTTGTCGTAGATGCTTCACACACTACACCATTAAGAATAATGGGGAGCATAGGATGAAAGATCATGAGGAGTACTGTGCCAATAACCAGACTGCTAGGATCATCATGCCTCAACTCAAGGAAGATGGAAGTCCACCAACAATGGAATTTGAGAAACATTTGAATAAATTCAGAATACCATTGGTGGCCTATGCAGATTTCGAATGTCCACTAGAGGAGGCCGAGGAAGAGCAGCAATGGATTGGGAATGCAACCAAAGTGATCCAGCGTCACACCGCAATGAGCTACTGCCTCTACTTCGTTAGAGATAAGAACCCATCACAATCATGGTTGACAATCATCAACCTCATCCCTCAGGTACCAATTGTCTACAGAGGACCTGATGCAGCTAAACACTTCATCAAAACTCTGACCATGCATGCAAGAGATCTAGATGAGGCAATCAATCATCATCAAATAAAGATGCTCCCACTTTTCGAGAGGGAGAAAGCCAGACACAATGCTGCCACCAACTGTGAAGCCTGCGAGAAACCATTCAATGGTGACAAGGTGTATGACCATTGTCATATAACAGGATTCTACCGGAACGCTCTGTGCAACAAGTGCAACCTTCAAAGATGTCATACAACATTTATCCCTGTTTTTCTTCACAACTTTTCCAATTACGACACTCACTTGATCACAACGCACTTTGGAACCAATAAAAAGCAGCTGTCTGTCATCCCAAACAAATCAGAAAAGTACATATCATTCACCAAACAAATTTCCCAGCAACTGCACCTACGATTCATCAATACATTCAGATTCACACCGGACAGCTCAGACAACCTAGTCACCAACCTTGTCAAGTCCACTGAAGAAGTGTCAACAGTGCTACCACATACTGCTAGAGAATTTGGAGACAAACTGGAATTGGTTCCCAGAAAGGGTGTGTTCCCCTATGAATATTGTAACTCATGGGAGAAACTGGAGGAGACCCCACTACCACCAGAGGAAACGTTTTTCAACAAGCTAACTGACAGCCACATCAGTGATGAGGCATATGAACATGCTCAACAAATGTGGGAGAAATTTGACTGCAAGACCCTGGGAGAGTACAGTGATCTATACCTCGAAACAGATGTTCTCCTACTGGCTGATGTCTTTGAAAGCTTCAGAGATATGTGCTTGAAAAACTATAACTTGGATTGTGCTCACTACTTCACATCACCAGGCTTCTCCTTTGATGTTATGCTAAAGTATACAAAAGTTGAACTAGAACTCCTAAATGACTACAAAATGTATATGTTCATTGAACGAGGCAACAGAGGTGGAATAAAAACATGTGTTCATTGATATGCTGTTGCCAACAGCCAACAATGCCTACACAGGAGTGCCTGTCGACCCCGAGAAGCCCACATCATATCTCCTGTACACAGATGGGAACAACCTGTATGGCTGGGCGATGTGTCAACCACGGCCATGTTGAGAGTTTCAGTGGATGGGGCAAGAAGAGTTGGAAGCTGTGGCGAGAGGTATAACAGTTGGTCTGGATGAAATGAAGTATGGCTACATTCTCAAGTTGACATTGAATACCCTTCCAAATTGCATAATGAGCACAACAACTTTCCATTCCTGGCAGAGAACAAGAAAACTCCAAAGTCAGGGCATTAAAGACTCCTGACGACATTGACTGACTGCGAGCATTATGTTTGTCACTACCATAATCTAAAACATGCAGTACAGTATGGGCTGAAAATTTAACAGGTGCATCGAGGTGTGAAGTTTATGCAAGAGAACATTGATTCTAGCACATTGGTTTGACAGTGTTGGATATGAGAAAGACCCTTATGTATCAATTCCACTACAATGTGATGAAATCTATATACTGTGAAATGGTATTTTCTATAAATACCAGCGTAGCTGCTAATATCCCTAGCCTGCAAATCAATTTGCAAAAAGTTAGGGCCGTCCGGCTTGCAAATATACTGGGGTCTGACCACAGCTCTAGCTCAGTAATAGATGCATGAATACTCTCTAATAGATGAATACCATGGGTTTCAGTAACTGATAATTAACAATTCTTACTGCTGCTCTTTTGAAGATATTGAAGATTACCAATAAGGAAATCAAAAACATAGTATGATTATCAGTAACCATATATTCAATCGAGAATAATGAAAATCAACTATTATTCTTCTAATTGATCTTTAAAATTCTTGCCATGAATACAGGTATGCACTAATTTATCCTTTCGAAATTCTTTGAGACTTACAATGCCAGTTCTTGAAGTTCTCTGGATCCTTATATGATATATTGTAGACTCATTATTATAAATATCAGTGAAATTTTGCTGGCTGAATAATATGACTATAATCAAAGGATGATAAGTAGTGAGTGCTCTAAATAGGATCAATATTGATCAATTCACAAATTATTATGCTGCATAATAAAAATGCTTGATACCAAGACAGCTCAAACTGTATATCACGAGATGAATTGGGAAAATAATAAAAACTTCTTAGATCTTGTATGCTGACATAAAACACAAATATATTCCCATACAATAAAATATAAATCGTACAACAAACTTTTGAATATATAATTACATAAAAACAAATTCTTTAATATCTCAATAATTATTGGAGTTGTTAGCATTCACAATATTTTGAGTTATAAAAATAATATTTATTTATTAATACTGATATGTGAATCTTAGGGTCAAATCAGAATTCAACAAATTGAAACCTGTTCAGTTCATAGGTTTGATGAAACATACTTTGATCAAGGAATGATAATCAATGACATAATAATTTTAAAAATCTCAGGGTATGTGGATTCGTGCCATGCACGGAAATAAGCTTCCTATAATATCAAATATATCCATAAAAAGAGTTCTTATTGAATATATATGATAGTGGTCGACCCGTTGTGAATTTCTCAAACTTGAATGAAAATTTATATAGTGCTTTAAATAATTCCCCAATTCACTGTTAAAGGCCTTTGGTTATTCAATGAGCTCATTATGATAACTAGCACCCACTTCAATGATGTTCTGAAGTTCTTGTAGAATAATTAATTAGTTGAATCCTTTTGACTCTGCTGGGCTTGTGTATGGTCCAGATTGTGTATAAGTCCCTATCTGTATTAATGATAATATATATATATATAATATATATATATATATATATATATATATATATATTATATATATATATATATATATATATATATAAATCTAATTATTCTATGGGAATAAATTACAGTTAAGAACTCTTAAACGAACACTGAGTTCACGAACAATCAAACTTTAATTACACATATTCAATATTTAAACGAGGGACTGGCTTGAGGCTTTTAAAATTGATTGAAGAGAGACCCTATCTCCATATGCTGCCGTATAGGTTGAGATCATGAGCCAGAGAGAGCGATTCTCAGAAAAATTCTCATCTCTTCCTCTATTAATTTGTAAGCCTTCCTCTGATTGGCTTTCTAGTCTTTGTAAGATGTGATGTGATTGGTTACTTAAGATTCAGGGTTTCTTCAACTTTTGTTATACAAAAATAAATTAGATTATTTATAAATAACTTATAGAATAGCCTGTGAGCATTCCAAATGAATAAATCTTAATATATGATAATATAACAATAAGTACATTTAACTTTTTATGTGAGCTTTGTACACTCTTGATTTTTCATACTTTTTTAGATTCCAATAAATATTCGACTAACATAATAATCATTGTTTTTCCATTACATGAACCTTCCTTTAACATATAATATTTACTAATTATCTGAGTAAAATATAATTTAACTCATAATAGTCGAGTGATCAGTCAGTTGATTTGTTCGTATAATAACTCAATAAATTCTCGACTGATCTAAGATCGAGTGACATATTAAATAAAAACAGAGGATTCTAACCTCAAATTGTACAGGTAATTTCTTTTTCATAATCTGCCAATAATAAACCAAGTCGCTTTATGATTTTATTTCTGCCAAAGAATTCTCATTATTGCAAAATCATAATTTTCATGGTTCTCTTATTGCTTTATAGATAATATGACTACTCCTTATCATAAATGAGATTCAATTTTATTTTGTTACCTCGACTAGGCTATCTGTTCTTTTAGTTTTTCAATTCTATTGAAGATTGGTTGGTTACTTCGAAATTATTTAATGGTGTCAAAGCACATCATCATAATACAAAGAGAACCTGCAACTGCTTTACCAGGATACTGACAGCTTATTCAACATTGTGAAAACTGAGAACCTCTACAACGACATCATCAACAACCAGCAATTGAAAGACACCTTTGATACATCTGACCACCCATGCTATTCAGACACAAACAAGATGGTACTTGGAAAGTTGATGGATGAATATGCCGGCAGAGCTCCTCATGATTATGTAGGTCTATGATCAAAACTGTATGCCTGAAGATGCTTCACCAGAGATCTAAGTCAATTAAGGAGTGGTTTGATAAAGAGAGCTGAAGAAGTGAGAAGACCAATACTTGGAAAAGAACTGTCAAAATCCCACCCAGATGCTGAATGATACATCACCTTTCAGGACTACCTTGACTGTCTCTATGAGAACAAAGACATCTCTAGGAAGCAGGTGATGTTTGGTACCAGGAAGCATCAAATCATGATGCTGGTTCAAAAGAATAAAGCACTGAGCAATGCTGATGAAAAGAGACATGAATATTGGATGATGAAGTTCATACTTTAGCATTTGGACATCATTCTCTTTCTTGTAAATGGAGCAATGATGATGATGATGATGAAGAAGTTGATGGACCATCTGCAAAAAGGCTATGCCAGAGTGATTATCAGTAACAGCCATCATTAGAGAACTGAAATTGATATAAATAAAACGATCTCATACAGAATGTACTTTAGGATACTGTTGAAAATAATCAATTGTTATAATATGATGTCAATGCTATTGAACTAATGAGAGTCAATGAATACATAGATTTGTGCAATATGTGTTCTGCAGAATGATTCTAGACTGTGTCAGCAGAAAACCTTATCACATGGACTTCTGCCCTAAATGACATGAACAGGAAAAAGCAGAGGGGGATAACGAAAAAAATGAGTCATCTAAAAGGAAGTATAAAATTATGAGTCGCCAGCTATCAATCATCATTCTACAATCATGGCGCCTACAAGCATCTACCAAGTAGCACTCCACCTTGTGCTAGCACTTGGTGTCAGAGCATTGGATCTAAAGTACAGGATGCAGGAATTTCTCACATCAAGGGAACATGGACTGGATACATCGAACATCCATCATATGCAACAGTGCCTGCTAACATCTTAAATTCCCACTCTGAGTGGTAATTAGTCTGCAATCGATTGAATGTAAATCGATGTCAGAGACTGGTACATGAATATGGCCGGGGAACGAGCTGTGGAGGGGGCTCTCTGCAACCGAGTCCACTGCGCATACAATCTACACACCTGTCTTCACCCCACATTCACATCGCTAGACTTTCTGGATGCGGTTGTTGCAAGGTCAGTCGAGGTCTGTGCACCATGCTGTGGAGAATGAGCAATCATTGTTGGAACTACTCCAGTGAGTACTGCAACTACTACAACAACTCTTGCTGCTAGCACCACAACTACTCAAGCTAGTACTACAACTCCTGCTAGCACAACAACTCCCGCTAGTACTACAACCTTAGATAGTACTACTCCAACTAGTACTGCTGCTACTTCTGCCACTGTGCCAGACCCACTACCAACATCAGCCTGCAGTGGAGCAAGCAGACATGTGTGAGTGTGGAGACTGTCTACTAGTAACCAGCAACCAATGGATCATACAACCATTCCTGAACTTTGGGGATAAGGACCTGCCTGAACCATTTGGAATGGCTCAAAACTTCTTGGAGACATTGACATACATCTTCCACAACGCTGAAGTGTCAAGCTGCACCGATCTATGTGAGGGAGCAGTCATCTTGAAATTCGTGTTCAGCAGAGGATTTTGTGAAATAAGCAATCGACTAGGAAATTTGTATCACTTGATAGTTGTTGATATATTGGAAGTGGATATTGTACAATAGCAAATGCCAACTAAATCAAGCTGTAGCTCTGTTGATCATATGCCATTAAGGCCAAAATTGTTATCAAAGCTATTTATATTATTCATTGTATCTTTTAGTGTTCATATATATTTATTTTAATGTTTCATATTCATTATTATTATAATTATGTAGTTATCAAACCCACAAATGAACTTAGTTACCTCAAATTTGTGAAACCAAAGACCCAAACATATAGTATAGCCAAAATTGTATATTTTATCCAGACAATGTTATTAAAATAAGCGAGACATAGTATGAGTCAAACACGTTACCTGAATATATTTTAGAAAAGTTTATTGTATGAGAAATCAGATGTTGAATGATATACCTGGTGAGGGAGTCAGTTGGTAATACTGCCGAGTGGCAGACTTGAAAATCTTTGTATCATTATATGTGAGAAGAGAATTGAAATTGGATGTTATATTTATATTGTTATGTTTGTAAGGAGGAAGATGTTGTTATTGAGATGATGAATAGGGGGCGTATGCAGAAAGAGTCTGCAAACTATTATAGAAGCTATGAAAATGATTTTGACAGTTATTTTTAGGTTATGTTTGTATGTATGAGATAGAATTAGTATTAAAAACATTGTTGAATCTCAAATATTTTTAATTCAAATTCGGGGGCATTGTGTGAGAACATAAATTTGGATATTCCTCAAAATCTTGAAATGAAAGGAAATTGATAGGTCTTGAGCAAGCAGCTGTATCATTATCACCAGATACAATTTTAACAAACACTAGATTAGATAATAACGGCTCTCAAGGCTATGGTTTTAAACAGCCAAATGAAAAAAAAATATTATTGCTATTTATTTAATAATATAAAATATATAATATTTTGAGGTTAGGTTCTTTGGTATTTACTAGTCGGCAACCTAAGTAGTCGGTCAGGCCATATATTTTGAGGATTAGCCAGACACCTTGTGGCAAATTAGTTGCGTATAAATAGCATCCACTTAAACTATGATCAGAGGGTTTAGTAAGCAAGCATGACAAATCAATATAAATGAAAAAGCATTTTAGAAAATACAAGAATATTTATTATATCAAAAGAGCATGAGCAAAATGTGAAAAACAAATTAAAAGATGAAGGAAATGGGATGTAACTTTATTCAGCGCATAGATGCACGATGTAGTTTTGGGATGTATCAATCACAATGCAGTATTTGACAGCAGTAAAAGTGAATTAATTTAAAATATATGCATATTGTTTATATAAACAGTAAGAGATTGTAATCTATTTAGAACACAGATTTATGTAACAAATACAAAATAAGAGTTTAAGACTAAAATATTCACTCATTGGGTAGTAATAAACAGTTTCCTATGGACTATTATTGACAGTGTTGGATTATGTCATAGCAGAGTATTTCAAATTGACAAATGAGAGTGGATATTTGAATTTTATGTAAATTGAAATGTCAGAGGTGTGGTTGTGAAAGAATAGGGAGATCCATAGCCCACTTGCTTGCCAGAGGTCACCAGGGACATCCACCAATTGGAGAACAAGAGACGAGATCCCTTTTTAAAGTTTTGAAAATAAAAAGTTTTTTGAATAATTAAAAATCCAATTTTATAAGACTCTGTGAAGTCATAGTTTGACATGAGTCATTAAATTTAAATAATCCTATCGGAGAAGACCACAGCAGCCCACCAGAAGGCCTAGGACATCAAAACAAATCCGTATTGCCATCATAATTGTGGAAATCAACACATGAGTTCAATTGAAAAGTTATTAAGAAGGGCCCTCAGTGCTTCAAAATAATCACAATTAAATAAAGCTGGGGTTATTTGAATATTTAAAATAATATCAATACTTGCGCAAGTCTTAAAACGTAAAGGGAATATTCTTAAGAACTATTTATGAGATTAACTATTTAAATAAGCACAGACGGAATATCTCAGTGCTTCGACATAATCACAATTGAATACAGCTAGCTCGTCAAAGGGTTATTTAAATATTAAAAATAATATCAATACTTGCACAAGTCTTAAAATGTAAAGGGAATATTGATTAATATTTGATTTAATATAATTCTATGCTCACTCATATATCTTTTTTATCAGTAAATTATCAGATTTTCACGAAGCTCATGTTCATAAGATGAATTGATTTATCTGATTTCCATCAGAGGCTGAACCCGAGCCCTGAGATATCTATATTCTCTATATTTATTTGGAAATAAGATTAATAAGTTTCATTCGACAAGCAACAGCAAGTCAACAACTGAGCTGTATAATTTGAAAGTATATATGCTGATTGAAGAAGCACATGGTGTTAATTGATGCTAATAAGCAAAGTAAATCTTTAGTGAGCTGTCTGTGATATTTTTCAATATATATATATATATACACCCTTTATTAATTATCCTATCTCCATGCATGACCAATCTTGTTATAGTCTATTTTATTATCAATATCGACCTATTATTAAAATTATCAACCAACTGTATTCTTCACTGAATAAATTGGTGATATACAGCTTTGATTATTAAATCTTTGGAAAAAATACATTCCCAAGATTTATTTCAATTATTCAGGACCATCGCATCCGATTTGGAAAAACCTGAAGGTCATAGTATTGAGTTGCAGCAGCAATACAAATTAATAGGATTTATAAGGTATTCTGATAGAGTGTTGCCTTTGATTCCACTCGGTATCTTCTCACATTGCTGACCACTTTGTCAAATGGTGGCGGGTGGCATTGGTGGCGATACCATATTGTCTAGTACAAAAATCAGAGCCCTTATATCTATCTTCCTCTCCTGCATCTATTCTTCACCGAATAAGTTGGATAAATCGGCGATATACAGCATTGAATATTAAATCTTTGGAAATAATACGTTCCCAAGATTCATTTAAATT